>NW_027611854.1:600000-808129 GCF_964261635.1 Lissotriton helveticus
TTTTTTTGCACTCCACACCACCCTGGGTTAGACACTGGCTATATGCAAATCAGCTCTGACCCTGTGCCTCATGGGAACAGTCCAGTCCGAACTACCAAGCCATGTCTTTCCCAGACCGGAATCAAGCATCCAAGGACCGGTTTCTGGCTATCAGCCTTCATCAGCCTGGATAGCTTGACTCCAGTGGTGTGGAGAGCCTGGGACTCACGTCTGAGCATCCCCACCCCACTCGGGGTGAAATTGCAAAAAACACAGTTGATGGACAGAATGTAGAACAATGTCATACATTCACCCCAGAACAAGGATCTGGGCCTAAATCCATCGTTTTTTTGCACTCCACACCACCCTGGGTTAGACACTGGCTATATGCAAATCAGCTCTGACCTTGTGCCTCATGGGAACAGTCCAGTCCGAACTACCAAGCCATGTCTTTCCCAGACCGGAATCAAGCATCCAAGGACCGGTTTCTGGCTATCAGCCTTCATCAGCCTGGATAGCTTGACTCCAGTGGTGTGGAGAGCCTGGGACTCACGTCTGAGCATCCCCAGCCCACTCGGGGTGAAATTGCAAAAAACACAGTTGATGGACAGAATGTAGAACAATGTTATACATTCACCCCAGTACAAGGATCTGGGGCTAAATCCATCGTTTTTTTGCACTCCACACCACCCTTGGTTAGACACTGGCTATATGCAAATCAGCTCTGACCCTGTGCCACATGGGAACAGTCCAGTCCGAACTACCAAGCCATGTCTTTCCCAGACCGGAATCAAGTATCCAAGGACCGGTTTCTGGCTATCAGCCTTCATCAGCCTGGATAGCTTGACTCCAGTGGTGTGGAGAGCCTGGGACTCACGTCTGAGCATCCCCAGCCCACTCGGGGTGAAATTGCAAAAAACACAGTTGATGGACAGAATGTAGAACAATGTCATACATTCACCCCAGTACAAGGATCTGGGCCTAAATCCATCGTTTTTTTGCACTCCACACCACCCTGGGTTAGACACTGGCTATATGCAAATCAGCTCTGACCCTGTGCCTCATGGGAACAGTCCAGTCCGAACTACCAAGCCATGTCTTTCCCAGACCGGAATCAAGCATCCAAGGACCGGTTTCTGGCTATCAGCCTTCATCAGCCTGGATAGCTTGACTCCAGTGGTGTGGAGAGCCTGGGACTCACGTCTGAGCATCCCCACCCCACTCGGGGTGAAATTGCAAAAAACACAGTTGATGGACAGAATGTAGAACAATGTCATACATTCACCCCAGAACAAGGATCTGGGCCTAAATCCATCGTTTTTTTGCACTCCACACCACCCTGGGTTAGACACTGGCTATATGCAAATCAGCTCTGACCCTGTGCCTCATGGGAACAGTCCAGTCCGAACTACCAAGCCATGTCTTTCCCAGACCGGAATCAAGCATCCAAGGACCGGTTTCTGGCTATCAGCCTTCATCAGCCTGGATAGCTTGACTCCAGTGGTGTGGAGAGCCTGGGACTCACGTCTGAGCATCCCCAGCCCACTCGGGGTGAAATTGCAAAAAACACAGTTGATGGACAGAATGTAGAACAATGTCATACATTCACCCCAGTACAAGGATCTGGGCCTAAATCCATCGTTTTTTTGCACTCCACACCACCCTGGGTTAGACACTGGCTATATGCAAACCAGCTCTGACCCTGTGCCTCATGGGAACAGTCCAGTCCGAACTACCAAGCCATGTCTTTCCCAGACCGGAATCAAGCATCCAAGGACCGGTTTCTGGCTATCAGCCTTCATCAGCCTGGATAGCTTGACTCCAGTGGTGTGGAGAGCCTGGGACTCACGTCTGAGCATCCCCAGCCCACTCGGGGTGAAATTGCAAAAAACACAGTTGATGGACAGAATGTAGAACAATGTCATACATTCACCCCAGTACAAGGATCTGGGCCTAAATCCATCGTTTTTTTGCACTCCACATCACCCTGGGTTAGACACTGGCTATATGCAAATCAGCTCTGACCCTGTGCCTCATGGGAACAGTCCAGTCCGAACTACCAAGCCATGTCTTTCCCAGACCGGAATCAAGCATCCAAGGACAGGTTTCTGGCTATCAGCCTTCATCAGCCTGGATAGCTTGACTCCAGTGGTGTGGAGAGCCTGGGACTCACGTCTGAGCATCCCCAGCCCACTCGGGGTGAAATTGCAAAAAACACAGTTGATGGACAGAATGTAGAACAATGTCATACATTCACCCCAGTACAAGGATCTGGGCCTAAATCCATCGTTTTTTTGCACTCCACACCACCCTGGGTTAGACACTGGCTATATGCAAATCAGCTCTGACCCTGTGCCTCATGGGAACAGTCCAGTCCGAAATACCAAGCCATGTCTTTCCCAGACCGGAATCAAGCATCCAAGGACCGGTTTCTGGCTATCAGCCTTCATCAGCCTGGATAGCTTGACTCCAGTGGTGTGGAGAGCCTGGGACTCACGTCTGAGCATCCCCAGCCCACTCGGAGTGAAATTGCAAAAAACACAGTTGATGGACAGAATGTAGAACAATGTCATACATTCACCCCAGTACAAGGATCTGGGCCTAAATCCATCGTTTTTTTGCACTCCACACCACCCTGGGTTAGACACTGGTTATATGCAAATCAGCTCTGACCCTGTGCCTCATGGGAACAGTCCAGTCCGAACTACCAAGCCATGTCTTTCCCAGACCGGAATCAAGCATCCAAGGACCGGTTTCTGGCTATCAGCCTTCATCAGCCTGGATAGCTTGACTCCAGTGGTGTGGAGAGCCTGGGACTCACGTCTGAGCATCCCCAGCCCACTCGGAGTGAAATTGCAAAAAACACAGTTGATGGACAGAATGTAGAACAATGTCATACATTCACCCCAGAACAAGGATCTGGGCCTAAATCCATCGTTTTTTTGCACTCCACACCACCCTGGGTTAGACACTGGCTATATGCAAATCAGCTCTGACCCTGTGCCTCATGGGAACAGTCCAGTCCGAACTACCAAGCCATGTCTTTCCCAGACCGGAATCAAGCATCCAAGGACCGGTTTCTGGCTATCAGCCTTCATCAGCCTGGATAGCTTGACTCCAGTGGTGTGGAGAGCCTGGGACTCACGTCTGAGCATCCCCAGCCCACTCGGGGTGAAATTGCAAAAAACACAGTTGATGGACAGAATGTAGAACAATGTCATACATTCACCCCAGTACAAGGATCTGGGCCTAAATCCATCGTTTTTTTGCACTCCACACCACCCTGGGTTAGACACTGGCTATATGCAAACCAGCTCTGACCCTGTGCCTCATGGGAACAGTCCAGTCCGAACTACCAAGCCATGTCTTTCCCAGACCGGAATCAAGCATCCAAGGACCGGTTTCTGGCTATCAGCCTTCATCAGCCTGGATAGCTTGACTCCAGTGGTGTGGAGAGCCTGGGACTCACGTCTGAGCATCCCCAGCCCACTCGGGGTGAAATTGCAAAAAACACAGTTGATGGACAGAATGTAGAACAATGTCATACATTCACCCCAGTACAAGGATCTGGGCCTAAATCCATCGTTTTTTTGCACTCCACATCACCCTGGGTTAGACACTGGCTATATGCAAATCAGCTCTGACCCTGTGCCTCATGGGAACAGTCCAGTCCGAACTACCAAGCCATGTCTTTCCCAGACCGGAATCAAGCATCCAAGGACAGGTTTCTGGCTATCAGCCTTCATCAGCCTGGATAGCTTGACTCCAGTGGTGTGGAGAGCCTGGGACTCACGTCTGAGCATCCCCAGCCCACTCGGGGTGAAATTGCAAAAAACACAGTTGATGGACAGAATGTAGAACAATGTCATACATTCACCCCAGTACAAGGATCTGGGCCTAAATCCATCGTTTTTTTGCACTCCACACCACCCTGGGTTAGACACTGGCTATATGCAAATCAGCTCTGACCCTGTGCCTCATGGGAACAGTCCAGTCCGAAATACCAAGCCATGTCTTTCCCAGACCGGAATCAAGCATCCAAGGACCGGTTTCTGGCTATCAGCCTTCATCAGCCTGGATAGCTTGACTCCAGTGGTGTGGAGAGCCTGGGACTCACGTCTGAGCATCCCCAGCCCACTCGGAGTGAAATTGCAAAAAACACAGTTGATGGACAGAATGTAGAACAATGTCATACATTCACCCCAGTACAAGGATCTGGGCCTAAATCCATCGTTTTTTTGCACTCCACACCACCCTGGGTTAGACACTGGTTATATGCAAATCAGCTCTGACCCTGTGCCTCATGGGAACAGTCCAGTCCGAACTACCAAGCCATGTCTTTCCCAGACCGGAATCAAGCATCCAAGGACCGGTTTCTGGCTATCAGCCTTCATCAGCCTGGATAGCTTGACTCCAGTGGTGTGGAGAGCCTGGGACTCACGTCTGAGCATCCCCAGCCCACTCGGGGTGAAATTGCAAAAAACACAGTTGATGGACAGAATGTAGAACAATGTCATACATTCACCCCAGTACAAGGATCTGGGCCTAAATCCATAGTTTTTTTGCACTCCACACCACCCTTGGTTAGACACTGGCTATATGCAAATCAGCTCTGACCCTGTGTCTCATGGGAACAGTCCAGTCCGAACTACCAAGCCATGTCTTTCCCAGACCGGAATCAAGCATCCAAGGACCGGTTTCTGGCTATCAGCCTTCATCAGCCTGGATAGCTTGACTCCAGTGGTGTGGAGAGCCTGGGACTCACGTCTGAGCATCCCCAGCCCACTCGGGGTGAAATTGCAAAAAACACAGTTGATGGACAGAATGTAGAACAATGTCATACATTCACCCCAGTACAAGGATCTGGGCCTAAATCCATCGTTTTTTTGCACTCCACACCACCCTGGGTTAGACACTGGCTATATGCAAATCAGCTCTGACCCTGTGCCTCATGGGAACAGTCCAGTCCGAACTACCAAGCCATGTCTTTCCCAGACCGGAATCAAGCATCCAAGGACCGGTTTCTGGCTATCAGCCTTCATCAGCCTGGATAGCTTGACTCCAGTGGTGTGGAGAGCCTGGGACTCACGTCTGAGCATCCCCACCCCACTCGGGGTGAAATTGCAAAAAACACAGTTGATGGACAGAATGTAGAACAATGTCATACATTCACCCCAGAACAAGGATCTGGGCCTAAATCCATCGTTTTTTTGCACTCCACACCACCCTGGGTTAGACACTGGCTATATGCAAATCAGCTCTGACCCTGTGCCTCATGGGAACAGTCCAGTCCGAACTACCAAGCCATGTCTTTCCCAGACCGGAATCAAGCATCCAAGGACCGGTTTCTGGCTATCAGCCTTCATCAGCCTGGATAGCTTGACTCCAGTGGTGTGGAGAGCCTGGGACTCACGTCTGAGCATCCCCAGCCCACTCGGGGTGAAATTGCAAAAAACACAGTTGATGGACAGAATGTAGAACAATGTCATACATTCACCCCAGTACAAGGATCTGGGCCTAAATCCATCGTTTTTTTGCACTCCACACCACCCTGGGTTAGACACTGGCTATATGCAAACCAGCTCTGACCCTGTGCCTCATGGGAACAGTCCAGTCCGAACTACCAAGCCATGTCTTTCCCAGACCGGAATCAAGCATCCAAGGACCGGTTTCTGGCTATCAGCCTTCATCAGCCTGGATAGCTTGACTCCAGTGGTGTGGAGAGCCTGGGACTCACGTCTGAGCATCCCCAGCCCACTCGGGGTGAAATTGCAAAAAACACAGTTGATGGACAGAATGTAGAACAATGTCATACATTCACCCCAGTACAAGGATCTGGGCCTAAATCCATCGTTTTTTTGCACTCCACACCACCCTGGGTTAGACACTGGCTATATGCAAATCAGCTCTGACCCTGTGCCTCATGGGAACAGTCCAGTCCGAACTACCAAGCCATGTCTTTCCCAGACCGGAATCAAGCATCCAAGGACAGGTTTCTGGCTATCAGCCTTCATCAGCCTGGATAGCTTGACTGCAGTGGTGTGGAGAGCCTGGGACTCACGTCTGAGCATCACCAGCCCACTCAGGGTGAAATTGCAAAAAACACAGTTGATGGACAGAATGTAGAACAATGTCATACATTCACCCCAGTACAAGGATCTGGGCCTAAATCCATCATTTTTTTGCACTCCACACCACCCTGGGTTAGACACTGGCTATATGCAAATCAGCTCTGACCCTGTGCCTCATGGGAACAGTCCAGTCCGAAATACCAAGCCATGTCTTTCCCAGACCGGAATCAAGCATCCAAGGACCGGTTTCTGGCTATCAGCCTTCATCAGCCTGGATAGCTTGACTCCAGTGGTGTGGAGAGCCTGGGACTCACGTCTGAGCATCCCCAGCCCACTCGGAGTGAAATTGCAAAAAACACAGTTGATGGACAGAATGTAGAACAATGTCATACATTCACCCCAGTACAAGGATCTGGGCCTAAATCCATCGTTTTTTTGCACTCCACACCACCCTGGGTTAGACACTGGTTATATGCAAATCAGCTCTGACCCTGTGCCTCATGGGAACAGTCCAGTCCGAACTACCAAGCCATGTCTTTCCCAGACCGGAATCAAGCATCCAAGGACCGGTTTCTGGCTATCAGCCTTCATCAGCCTGGATAGCTTGACTCCAGTGGTGTGGAGAGCCTGGGACTCACGTCTGAGCATCCCCAGCCCATTCGGGGTGAAATTGCAAAAAACACAGTTGATGGACAGAATGTAGAACAATGTCATACATTCACCCCAGTACAAGGATCTGGGCCTAAATCCATAGTTTTTTTGCACTCCACACCACCCTTGGTTAGACACTGGCTATATGCAAATCAGCTCTGACCCTGTGTCTCATGGGAACAGTCCAGTCCGAACTACCAAGCCATGTCTTTCCCAGACCGGAATCAAGCATCCAAGGACCGGTTTCTGGCTATCAGCCTTCATCAGCCTGGATAGCTTGACTCCAGTGGTGTGGAGAGCCTGGGACTCACGTCTGAGCATCCCCAGCCCACTCGGGGTGAAATTGCAAAAAACACAGTTGATGGACAGAATGTAGAACAATGTCATACATTCACCCCAGTACAAGGATCTGGGCCTAAATCCATCGTTTTTTTGCACTCCACACCACCCTGGGTTAGACACTGGCTATATGCAAATCAGCTCTGACCCTGTGCCTCATGGGAACAGTCCAGTCCGAACTACCAAGCCATGTCTTTCCCAGACCGGAATCAAGCATCCAAGGACCGGTTTCTGGCTATCAGCCTTCATCAGCCTGGATAGCTTGACTCCAGTGGTGTGGAGAGCCTGGGACTCACGTCTGAGCATCCCCAGCCCACTCTGGGTAAAATTGCAAAAAACACAGTTGATGGACAGAATGTAGAACAATGTCATACATTCACCCCAGTACAAGGATCTGGGCCTAAATCCATCGTTCTTTTGCACTCCACACCACCCTGGGTTAGACACTGGCTATATGCAAATCAGCTCTGACCCTGTGCCTCATGGGAACAGTCCAGTCCGAACTACCAAGCCATGTCTTTCCCAGACCGGAATCAAGCATCCAAGGACCGGTTTCTGGCTATCAGCCTTCATCAGCCTGGATAGCTTGACTCCAGTGGTGTGGAGAGCCTGGGACTCACGTCTGAGCATCCCCAGCCCACTCGGGGTGAAATTGCAAAAAACACAGTTGATGGACAGAATGTAGAACAATGTCATACATTCACCCCAGTACAAGGATCTGGGCCTAAATCCATCGTTTTTTTGCACTCCACACCACCCTGGGTTAGACACTGGTTATATGCAAATCAGCTCTGACCCTGTGCCTCATGTAAACAGTCCAGTCCGAACTACCAAGCCATGTCTTTCCCAGACCGGAATCAAGCATCCAAGGACCGGTTTCTGGCTATCAGCCTTCATCAGCCTGGATAGCTTGACTCCAGTGGTGTGGAGAGCCTGGGACTCACGTCTGAGCATCCCCAGCCCACTCGGGGTGAAATTGCAAAAAACACAGTTGATGGACAGAATGTAGAACAATGTCATACATTCACCCCAGTACAAGGATCTGGGCCTAAATCCATCGTTTTTTTGCACTCCACACCACCCTTGGTTAGACACTGGCTATATGCAAATCAGCTCTGACCCTGTGCCTCATGGGAACAGTCCAGTCCGAACTACCAAGCCATGTCTTTCCCAGACCGGAATCAAGCATCCAAGGACAGGTTTCTGGCTATCAGCCTTCATCAGCCTGGATAGCTTGACTCCAGTGGTGTGGAGAGCCTGGGACTCACGTCTGAGCATCCCCAGCCCACTCGGGGTGAAATTGCAAAAAACACAGTTGATGGACAGAATGTAGAACAATGTCATACATTCACCCCAGTACAAGGATCTGGGCCTAAATCCATCGTTTTTTTGCACTCCACACCACCCTGGGTTAGACACTGGCTATATGCAAATCAGCTCTGACCCTGTGCCTCATGGGAACAGTCCAGTCCGAAATACCAAGCCATATCTTTCCCAGACCGGAATCAAGCATCCAAGGACCGGTTTCTGGCTATCAGCCTTCATCAGCATGGATAGCTTGACTCCAGTGGTGTGGAGAGCCTGGGACTCACGTCTGAGCATCCCCAGCCCACTCGGGGTGAAATTGCAAAAAACACAGTTGATGGACAGAATGTAGAACAATGTCATACATTCACCCGAGTACAAGGATCTGGGCCTAAATCCATCGTTTTTTTGCACTCCACACCACCCTGGGTTAGACACTGGCTATATGCAAATCAGCTCTGACCCTGTGCCTCATGGGAACAGTCCAGTCCGAACTACCAAGCCATGTCTTTCCCAGACCGGAATCAAGCATCCAAGGACCGGTTTCTGGCTATCAGCCTTCATCAGCCTGGATAGCTTGACTCCAGTGGTGTGGAGAGCCTGGGACTCACGTCTGAGCATCCCCAGCCCACTCGGGGTGAAATTGCAAAAAACACAGTTGATGGACAGAATGTAGAACAATGTCATACATTCACCCCAGTACAAGGATCTGGGCCTAAATCCATCGTTTTTTTGCACTCCACACCACCCTGGGTTAGACACTGGCTATATGCAAATCAGCTCTGACCCTGTGCCTCATGGGAACAGTCCAGTCCGAACTACCAAGCCATGTCTTTCCCAGACCGGAATCAAGCATCCAAGGACCGGTTTCTGGCTATCAGCCTTCATCAGCCTGGATAGCTTGACTCCAGTGGTGTGGAGAGCCTGGGACTCACGTCTGAGCATCCCCAGCCCACTCGGGGTGAAATTGCAAAAAACACAGTTGATGGACAGAATGTAGAACAATGTCATACATTCACCCCAGTACAAGGATCTGGGCCTAAATCCATCGTTTTTTTGCACTTCACACCACCCTGGGTTAGACACTGGCTATACCTCAGTTTTTCGTTGGCTAACTCTGGCTCAGCTGAAATGCAATGAGGACAAATCTGAGGTGCTTTTTTATGGTTCTTTCCCCTCTAATTTTAGGAATTTGTTGTGGCCCTCGAACATTCCTAGCCCCAAGATGATGGGTGGTCCTGCGAAAAATCTGGGCATTTGGTTTGGCGAGGACCTTCGATTTGAGGAGCATATAAAGAAGCTTTCCGGAACTTGCTTTGCCACGCTGAGAATGCTGCGCAGATTCTTCCCATTGCTTCCTAGAGAAGCTAAAGAGACGGTCGCTCGTGCACTCATTCTAGCGAACGCTTTGTTTAGCGGTATCCCAGCCTACCTGGTAAAACGTCTGCAGGTAATTCAGAATGCTGCGGTCCGTCTCATATTTAATGTCCCGAGATGGAAGAGTGTTTGTTACCATTTGTGTAATCTCCACTGGCTACCAGTATCTCAACGCATTCTGTTTAAAGCCTTAGTGCTTTCGTTTAGAGCAATCCATGATCAAGGTCCTGCTTACTTAAAAAAGATATTCACTTTTTATGCCCCCTCACGAGCTCTCAGATCATCCACCATGTTCAGAATGGCTCTTTCTCGCTTCAAGAGAACCAGACTTGGGGGCCAGTCTATAGCTTTAGTGGCTGCTCGCGCCTGGAATGCACTTCCTCTTTTCTTACAATCCACGCAAGGTGTGGCCCAGTTTAAGAAAAATCTTAAAACCCATCTGTTTAGGAGTGTGATTTAAGTTGATTCTTTTTTTGTGTTCCTCTGCCTTTGCCCTATCGCGCCAGGATACTCCCAAGTAACAGAGCGCGTTACAAAACGGTTTATACATACATACATACATACAAGTCTTTTGTAGATGTGGCAGGAATGTAATCAGGAAAGTGGCGATCTTTCAAGCGAGCCACATCCTCCACCACTCCAAATCTAGGAACACTTACTTGCTCCACAAAAACAAGGCTAGATATCACAGAGTGCTGAAACTGAAGAAAGGTCAACTTTGACCCAGGAGAACACGCCTTGAACACAATAAAAGCATTGAAAGTTGCTAAGTTGAAAAAATGGATGGCCAACTTCTTATACCAAACATAAGCCTTCCGAATAGCAGTGTAAGGTTCCAACCTCTGATCTACTCTGTCAACACCACCCATGTGCTTATTGTAGTCCTGAATGCACACAGGTTTGCGCACTTCAGCAGCCTGACCCCAAACTGGCAGAGGTGAAGTACTCTCATCATGGATGGTACTCAGCATGTACACATCCCTCCTGTCCACAAATTTCATAGCTAGTAGTTCGCCACAACGTAAGGAACTGCACTGACCCCTTTGACGTTTCTTGCAAACAAGCTCCTTTGGAAAACCTTTGCGGTTAGAGCGGATTGTGCCACATGCCAAAGTGTCCACTTTAAACAATTCTTTAAACAATTGCACAGCAGTGTAGAAGTTATCAAGGTACAAATGGTGGCCTCTGTTGATCAGTCTTCTAGCAAGATCCCACACAATTTTCTCTGACACTCCAAAAGTGGACGGACAACCAGGGGGGTCAATAGTGGAATCTCTACCAGTGTACACACGAAAATTAAAAACATACCCTGTCTTACTCTCAGACAACATATACAGTTTAATTCTATAGCGTGCCCTCTTGCTAGGGATGTACTGCCTAAAAACCAAACGACCCTTGAACAAAACCAAAGACTCATCAATAGAAATTTCTTTCCCAGGAATGTAAATCTCTGAAAAATGATCAACAAAGTGATCAAGAACAGGCCGAATCTTAAAAAGACGGTCACAGTCAGGGTGACTACGTGGCAACGCCTCAGAATTATCCACCAAATGCAACATGCGTAGCAAAAGTAAATACCGATCACGAGTCATAACAGCTGGAAATATGGCTGTTGCCATCAAAGGACTGGTAGACCAATATGAAGCCAGGTTCGGCTTCTTTAACAAACCCATCAATAAAGTCAATCCCAAAAACTTCTTCAGCTCTTCAAGATTTGTGGGAGTCCACCGGGTAGCTCTAGAGTTTGTCACTGTTGACCCTCAAAAACTGTTCAGCACACAAATTAGTCTGCTCAACAATCTCACCCAAAAACACATCATCCATAAATAACTGAAAATACTGTATAGGCAAAAAGTTTTCACAATCCACTCTACACCCTGCATCACCGCTAAAGGCAGACAACACCGGCTGCACCATGTTCGGATCAACCCAGAGCCCAACACTTCCAGTAGGAAGACTAGCAGCCTCATGCTAAAATTCAGCTGCCTCTTGCACCATTGGCACAGCAGTGTCCTCCTCTAACACAGGCCCTTCATCTGCACTGAGAGTACCTTCATCATCCGAAGATTACATGTGGAGAGAAAACTCACTGCCAGAATCTTCCCCTCGCTCCGCTCCCTCAGACGCACAGTCAGTGTCATAATCCGGCTCAGAGGAAGATTCAAGAAGCATACCTACCACCTGCTGAGCAGTCATTCTACGGCTAGCCATGATGATTACTAACAAAGGTAACTTGACACACAAGTCAACAACTATAATCACTATGTGAAATAAGCAATGAACAAAATTCCCCTTTATCAAAAATAACTACACAGTGCAAAACAATACCACTCACTTGCCAGAAGCAACTAAACTCACCACCACGTAGTCTGCACTGACACAGTCTGGATCAACAATATCCCACTTAAAAAGAAAGAGAAAAAAAATAGACATAAGACAATGCAAAACACATCACAAAAATGTTCATGCACAAAACACTAACTAAATGCCACTAAGACACCACTTACAAAAAATAATCCAAACATTACAATATTACTCATTTGGAGTGCATAAAACAAAAATAATTTTCTTTCCTACAAAAATTCAAATTTACAAAACGGCAGAACAACCACTGTCGAAACCGCAAACAGGAATCAAAAGCGTGAGACTAGATTTAAAAAGAAGAAAAAAAAACATTAGATTCACATACACAAAAAATACACTAGTCCAACATGCCAAGTTAAGGGGTAGGTGGACCTAACAGTATACCATCAATAGGGGAGCAACCCTTGCCCTTGAGGCCACCCCTAAAAAGACACAATTTTTAAAAATTCTGGTGTCTAAAGGCTTCTGACCCCTTGGGAACAGATGGGACTGCTACTCTGCCACTCAAAGAGGGCAGAAAAGGCCATAATCATCCTGCCATAAAGGAAGGGGACCGACCCATGACCATGGGGCGGATCAATAAACCCTGGTGCCCTAGTGGCCATAAAAAAAAAGCAGAACTGCCCTTCCAGGTAATACCAAAGGGGATGACGGACAGAGCGCATGCGCAAATCTAACACTCACCCCCAGGCAACTGATCTTGAATTAATCCATCATCATTGTTTAGCTCACTTCACCAACCCAGTTCAGACATGGCCATATGCAAATCAGACTGACCATTATGGTTATTTTTCAAAAAATTAGCCCCCCCGGGGGGCAGCCATAAGCTTACAACATGCCCCTAAGGCTACTCAAAATGGCCCCCAAAATGAAAGTGACCCTTGCCCAAGGGGCCAGTCCCCTGCACTTTGCCCCAATGCATGGTTTCTATGCTATGAAAAAAAATATTTAAACAATGCCATCCCGGGGGGCAGACAAAGCAAACGTAATTGCCCCCTAAAGGGGAGCAACCCTTGTCCAAGGGGTTCCTCCCCAAAACAAAAAAAAAAAACATCAGGGCTACTTAAAATGGCCACCAAAAGGAGAGTGACCCTTGCCCAAGGGGCCACTCCTCTGCTCTTTGCCCCAGTGCATAGACACATTTGTATACTAATGCCCCCAAAAGGGGAGCGACCCTTTTCCAAGGGGTCGCTCCCAAAAACTAAAAAAAAATAGGGCCACTCAAGATAGCTCCCAAAAAAAGGAAGCTTGTCTCCTTTCTGGTGAAGAATTGGCTTGGTAGTTTGGTCTGCCCTGTTCGTATGATGCACTGGGCCAGGGACAGACTAATTTGCATATAGCCAGGTTCTGAGCTGGGATGGGGCAGTGAGCTAAATAACGGTGATGGATCAAGCCCTGATCTTTGGACGGGGTTAGAGTGGTCTGCTTAATTCAGACACTCTGTTCATCACCACCCCCTTTTCTAAATCGTTTTTGGCCACTACAGGTGTGGCAGGGTATACTCAGACATGAGTCCCTTGCTCACTGCTCCATCAGGATTCAAGCAAGCCGGGCCGACGACGGCTGAAATGCCAGAAACCGGTCCCCGGAAGCTTGTCTCCTTTCTGGTGAAGAATCGGCTTGGTAGTTTGGTCTGCCCTGTTCCCATGATGCACTGGGCCAGGGACAGACTAATTTGCATATAGCCAGGTTCTGAGCTGGGATGGGGCAGTGAGCTAAATAACGGTGATGGATCAAGCCCTGATCTTTGGACGGGGTAAGAGTGGTCTGCTTAATTCAGACACTCTGTTCATCACCACCCCCTTTTCTAAATCGTTTTTGGCCACTACAGGTGTGGCAGGGTATACTCAGACATGAGTCCCTTGCTCACTGCTCCATCAGGATTCAAGCAAGCCGGGCCGACGACGGCTGAAATGCCAGAAACCGGTCCCCGGAAGCTTGTCTCCTTTCTGGTGAAGAATTGGCTTGGTAGTTTGGTCTGCCCTGTTCCCATGATGCACTGGGTTAGGGACAGACTAATTTGCATATAGCCAGGTTCTGAGCTGGGATGGGGCAGTGAGCTAAATAACGGTGATGGATCAAGCCCTGATCTTTGGACGGGGTAAGAGTGGTCTGCTTAATTCAGACACTCTGTTCATCACCACCCCCCCTTTTCTAAATCGTTTTTGGCCACTACAGGTGTGGCAGGGTATACTCAGACATGAGTCCCTTGCTCACTGCTCCATCAGGAGTCAAGCAAGCCGGGCCGACGACGGCTGAAATGCCAGAAACCGGTCCCCGGAAGCTTGTCTCCTTTATGGCGAAGAATTGGCTTGGTAGTTTGGTCTGCCCTGTTCCCATGATGCACTGGGCCAGGGACAGACTAATTTGCATATAGCCAGGTTCTGAGCTGGGATGGGGCAGTGAGCTAAATAACGGTGATGGATCAAGCCCTGATCTTTGGACGGGGTAAGAGTGGTCTGCTTAATTCAGACACTCTGTTCATCACCACCCCCTTTTCTAAATCGTTTTTGGCCACTACAGGTGTGGCAGGGTATACTCCGACATGAGTCCCTTGCTCACTGCTCCATCAGGATTCAAGCAAGCCGGGCCGACGACGGCTGAAATGCCAGAAACCGGTCCCCGGAAGCTTGTCTCCTTTCTGGTGAAGAATTGGCTTGGTAGTTTGGTCTGCCCTGTTCCCATGATGCACTGGGCCAGGGACAGACTAATTTGCATATAGCCAGGTTCTGAGCTGGGATGGGGCAGTGAGCTAAATAACGGTGATGGATCAAGCCCTGATCTTTGGACGGGGTAAGAGTGGTCTGCTTAATTCAGACACTCTGTTCATTACCACCCCCTTTTCTAAATCGTTTTTGGCCACTACAGGTGTGGCAGGGTATACTCAGACATGAGTCCCTTGCTCACTGCTCCATCAGTGAGCTAAATAACGGTGATGGATCAAGCCCTGATCATTGGACGGGGTAAGAGTGGTCTGCTTAATTCAGACACTCTGTTCATCACCACCCCCTTTTCTAAATCGTTTTTGGCCACTACAGGTGTGGCAGGGTATACTCAGACATGAGTCCCTTGCTCACTGCTCCATCAGGATTCAAGCAAGCCGGGCCGACGACGGCTGAAATGCCAGAAACCGGCCCCCGGAAGCTTGTCTCCTTTCTGGTGAAGAATTGGCTTGGTAGTTTGGTCTGCCCTGTTCCCATGATGCACTGGGCCAGGGACAGACTAATTTGCATATAGCCAGGTTCTGAGCTGGGATGGGGCAGTGAGCTAAATAACGGTGATGGATCAAGCCCTGATCTTTGGACGGGGTAAGAGTGGTCTGCTTAATTCAGACACTCTGTTCATCACCACCCCCTTTTCTAAATCGTTTTTGGCCACTACAGGTGTGGCAGGGTATACTCAGACATGAGTCCCTTGCTCACTGCTCCATCAGGATTCAAGCAAGCCGGGCCGACGACGGCTGAAATGCCAGAAACCGGTCCTCGGAAGCTTGTCTCCTTTCTGGTGAAGAATTGGCTTGGTAGTTTGGTCTGCCCTGTTCCCATGATGCACTGGGCCAGGGACAGACTAATTTGCATATAGCCAGGTTCTGAGCTGGGATGGGGCAGTGAGCTAAATAACGGTGATGGATCAAGCCCTGATCTTTGGACGGGGTAAGAGTGGTCTGCTTAATTCAGACACTCTGTTCATCACCACCCCCTTTTCTAAATCCCAAAAAAAGAGTGGCCCTTGCCCAAGGGGCCACTCCACTGTTCTTTGCCCCAGGAAAAAAACATATAAAATTTGTAATGCCCCACAAATACAGGAGCGTCCCTTGTCCAAGGGGACGCTCCCCAAAACAAAAATAAACTAAAGGGCTGCACAAAATGGCCCCATAATGAGAGTGACCCTTGCCCAAGGGGTCACTCCCTGAACGCACAAACAATGCCCCAAAATGCCGTTTAAAAAAAAAAAAAATAGGCAACTTCTAGCCAGAGAAAGCCAAACTATTTGCCCCCAAATATGGGAGCGACCCTTGCCCAAGGGGCCGCTCCCCAAACCAACAAACTTTGCCATTCAAAAAAAAAAAAAATTCCCTGGTGTCTAGTGGGCATTCCTGCTGCACGATCGCACGATTGTGCAGCAGGAATGCAGAAAGAGACATCGAGGTAAAGGAAAACCCTTTCCTTTCCCCCGATGCCTCTTTCGTTTCAATCCCCCCTCCCCAGCCCCAAAACTCACCTCTTTCTCCAACGACGCACAGGAAGCAAATGGCTTCTCTGCTCGTCGGAGGAGAAAGGGAACCTCCAATGACGTCAGCGCACCTTGCGCGCTGACGTCATTGATGACGCGGGCGGGGGGAGGCAGAGGAAGGTCTTCCCCTTCCTCCACCGTAAAAACAAAATAGATTGGGCACCCGCTGGGGGAGCGCTGGCGCTCCCCCCGCGGGTGGGGCTCATGACCAGCTGAGCTCGTCATGAGCACCCGAGCACTGTATGCCATAACGAGCTCAGCTCGTCATGAGCATACAAGGGGTTAACACAACAAAATCTCAAAGATTGGCAATCAAGACACTCTCAGAGGATACATCTATCATATGTAAGCCCTCCAATAAAGGAGGTAATATTGTTATCCTAACACGGGAACAATATGTAGACGAAGCCATGAGCTAACTAGGAGACAAGGATTGCTATGAATTAACAGCCAAGAAGGAGTACCAGAAGAGTATTGCGAGATCATACAGCCTACTGAAAAAATGGCACAACAAGAAAATGTTGGAACTGGAGGAATACCTTTTTTTAAAACCAACTGATCCGACCATGCCAACATTTTATCACTTGCCCAAAGTGCACAAAGACATTGTAAAGCCACCTGGAAGACCTATCATTTCCTCGATTGGGGGACTGACCACTATTTGTTTGAGTTTGTCCTCTCATTAAATCCTACATCAGGGACACAACGGACTTTATTGAAAAAATCGAGAAATTGGACTGGCAATCCACATATTGTCTAATAACACTTGACATAACCAGTCTATATACATGTATCGAGCATGGGCAAGGCCTGCATGCAGTTGAGCACTTTCTGAAAAAACGGCCATTAAAACAGGCCATGCATAACAAAATGTTGCTGGAACTTATTGGCTTTTGTCTTAGGAATAACATCTTTCTTTTCCAGGACAACATGTTCAGACAGGTGTCTGGTACGGCAATGGGCTCCTGCTTCGCCCCCAGTTATGCAAATCTTTTCGTAGGCTGGTGGGAGGAGCCGGTAGCCTGGGCCCCAGGGAACAAGGCTTGGACAGATAAAGTGGTCGCCTGGTATAGGTACATAGATGACCTGTTTCTGGTATGGGAAGGGTCTATGGAAGAGGCTGAGATTTACATCAAGTTACTTGACAATAATAGCTGCAATCTTAGATTCACTGGTCAAATCAGCAGAGAAACAGTTAACTATCTGGACTTGAAAGTTGAGGTTAGTGATGGTAAAATAAAAAACTTCACTATACCGAAAACCCACTGCGGGCAATAGCATACTGCACGCGTCCAGCAGTCATCCCCGTAGACTAATCAATAGCATTCCCTACGGGGAATTTTTACGGCTGAGACGAAACAGTACGCTTGATAGTGATTTTGAGAAAGCAGCTAAGGATAGTGTGGATAGATTCCTAGAAAGAGGACACAAACGGAATCTCCTACAGGATGCACTTAACCGTGTGAGAAAACTATCTCGACGGACGTTTTTAACAAAAAGGGTGGACCAAGTGCAGACGGTAGCAAATTCCGATTGATAACGCCATATTCCGTGGACTCACACAGATTGAGGTCCATTATGAGCAAGCATTGGCATATTCTCAAGACAGACACTATTGTCGGGTCTGATATCCCAGCTGTCCCATTGATAACTTTTAGAAAAGCTAGATCATTACAAGACCACTTGGTACACAGCCATCTTGATCCAATGGTGAAACAACCTGGGACGTTAAAGGATGCAAAAGGATTCTTCCCATATAGGAGATGCAAGGCTTGCGCCTCCAGTAAACGCACTTTGTCATATGAAATAGAAGGCAGTAAGGGACGAAGGAAGATTAATAAGTTTATGTCATGTCACACCAGCCATGCAGTGTACTGCCTTAGCTGTCCATGTAATTTGAAATACATAGGCAGCACCATTAACCCTGTGAAACTCAGAATCCTCGAGCATATGCGAGCGATCGTGAATAAGGATTTTTCCTATCTGGTCTCTCGTCATTTTGCTATTAAACACAACAGTGATAGGAGTCTCCTTAAATATTTCTGTTTAGATCATGTTCCAGAAAATATAAGGGGAGGAAATAAATTACAGAAATTGAGGAGACTGAAGTCACGCTATATAGTGGACCTAGAGAACAAGGCGCCAGGAGGCGTTAATATCGGGGAAGAAATGACAGCACATCTTGGTTGAATTATGTTTATACTGAGACAAAAGAATCTTCGCTTGTGAAAGTATTATTCAACTTGATTTGCCCTCCAAGTACGATTCAGTGTACACTTTTGTGAATTTTTTATTCTGTGTTTTATTTAATAATTTTCTTTCATGAGAGAGTTCTAAAGGTGATAATCATATGTGGAACTTTGGGAAAAGAAGAATGTTTGAAGTGAGAACCTGCATAGCACAGTGGGGCAGATTCTGCAAACATATCTCCCCAAGATTTGACTATTATATGAGGACCCAGCAGCCATTGGGCTGCAATTGCCGATCCACGGCTTAATTGAACTAACATGCACTATGTGGTGCGGTAGATTCATTAAAAGTACGGCTGTACAGAACACGCCGTACTTTTTTAGTAACGTTACCTGTAATTTATAGGGGTAGACTTTGTCCTTGTATATGCTGTCAACAGGGGTAGATATGCACAGAACACGCACCATAAGGTTTAAATTTTAGGACGTGGTATAATTATGGCAAGTGGGAGGCAACCTTGATCTGTTGGTTGCCTATGCCAATACACGGCAGGATTAAAGCAAAAACTGTACATGAATTTGAAACAGGATAAAAATGCTTATGTTTGCGCAAAAAAACACATTCAAAGATGGCGCTCATTGACAAATGTATAGCATAGTCCCTTGTCTGTTGTTACCACGCCTTACAGGTTCTTTAAAAATGGTGCTGCGCATTGCGTTCCCTTATGACACCGAGGAAGGGACGCTTCCCGAAGCGTGTCTGTCTTGCAATAAAGTTTGTTGAAAAGCTGTAAGAACCCGTGAGTGCTGCCGTTTTCTTCCACCTAGATGGGATTGTGAGGAGAACTGTGGAGCAGTGATATATATATAGGGAGGATTCTTTTGGATGTTAAGCGAGGCACTCCGGTCCACGCGCGCCGAGGCCAGCAAGTAAGAGGTCGAGGGCCCAAGAACGGAGAAAGAGAGGTGGATTGAATAGTGAAGAGCCTGACCCGCCTGCGTGAGCCACCACAGTGGAAGGTATGGAAAGTTTCAGCCGATAATAAGAAAGGTGCAGCAGAGCAAGGGGATACGAGCAGACACGGGTCTGTTCGTTACAGATTTTCGAATGCAGATGCTGAAACATGGTATGAACTTGGCAGCAAGATAATTTGGGCCAGTTAAGGTGCACGTATAAACTGAGAATATTACGAGTGCATAGTCTGCAATTTCCCTGAAATACATGAACAATTTGGAAAATGTAATTGCTGACTTTCTCGCAACATGAAAAGACTTACTCAGTGCATTATGGATGTTGAAGTACTCCAGGACTGCAAAGTGACGTCGCAGTCTTGGTTAAAGGGCGCAGCATCAAGGCCACGCCCGCAAATTATCCAGAGGCTCACCTGTGATCAAGGCTTCATTAGCTGAAACGCGTAAGGAACCTATCTGCTGCCATGCTGGTGTATTCGAAATAAAGCTCCTGTTTTCAAAGTTTGGTGCACGGCGCTCTTCTTTTGTTCTTCAAAGGGAGGATTCTTTTGGATGTTAAGCGAGGCACTCTGGTCCCCGCGCGCCGAGGCCACCCTGTAAGAGGTCGAGGACTCAAGATCGGAGAAAGAGAGGTGGATATATATATATATATATGAGAACCAAATCCTGAGTAGAAAAAAGCGAACTCCTTCACCTTCACCAGGAACGGACCACCACAAAAGGATTAAAGTTTAGTGCGATTTATTGAAGCCTTCTCACAACATGACGCGTTTCAGCCGGGTTGCCCCGGCCTTGATCACATGACGTGCCAGGAAAAAACACCACCCATAAATACTATGAAACAATATAAAACCCTCCCATTTTTCACATGGAAAGGGTAAAAAGACCAATAGTCATTTATAAAGTGCATAATGCAATCGTGCAAAAACAAGTCCTGTATTTTTATCAGAAAAACCAGTGGTTCAACAATTAACATTATAAAATGTTAAACATGATTTAAATATTATTAAAAAAACAGGATTTTACAAATATATTTGTTATAATCAAGCAAAATCCGGGGCAAGTGCCCGAACCCTAATCCATAGATAGGACTGCCAATGTTGCACAATTTGACACAAAAAATTGATCATAGTAAAAACCCAATGTGCAAAAATGTGAAATTTAGCTGTGAACAGCCATACATTAATAATGATTAAAATTGAATGAGCATGCAGATGCAGTCATCAAGCAAGTCTTACAGAAACTAAAAGATAAAATAGATTGAATAGCTTACACTTCATACTTTGGTTTCAAATATGAACGTGAAAAGGATCAGTTCTTAACACAGTACAAATAAATATATATACATATGAATAAAATTAGGCTATTACAGTGGGATCATAGTTGAGTACAAAAATACATAAAATATTTACAAATATTTATAATAGATTATTAACCCTATGCCAAAAAGTCCATTAGTCAAACTAGAATAAACTAGAAGACCAATAAAATAACGCATAATAAAAGGTTATAATAAAAATCTGTTATATTCAATAAATATATAAAACCTAAATTCATATATATACATACAGCTTATATTTGAAGACCATAATTAATCGAGAGGTAGACATATCAAGAGTGTAATTGAAATGAAAGAGGAATGGAACCTGATATTGAGCCCAACATCAAGTATACACATAACTCTATATCTATACAAAACCGACATGAATTGTATAATCATAAGAAGTAGGCCAAATCTTCTCCTGTATTTAGACCATTCGGTATCTTAGTGTTGAGTCTAACTATGTATTGACTCTCTAACTGGCGAAGTTTCTTCTCTCTATCCCCACCACGTATTGATTTACGAACAGAGTCAATTACATAGTATTTTAAGTCCTCCAATTTATTTTGATGCACGTTTAAAATGTCGGGCAACCGGATATGATGGATCAGAATTCACGATTGCCCGCATGTGCTGGAGTATCCTATTAAACACAGGGAGTTTGGTACTGCCGATATATGTTAGATGACACGTACATTCCAAAACATATACCGCACAATCAGTTTTGCAAGTAAAATAACCATTGATCTTATTGCGCTTGCCTGAGAAAGGATCCAAGAAGGACTGTTTGTTATTTCCAAACTTACAGGCCCGACAAGAGAAGCATTTTACAAAACCCCTTTTGTTAGTCAGCCAATTACTTTTATCAATCACTTCAGGATTAGTTCTAACTAAAGCATCTGGCATGGATGGTGCTCTTCTGAAAGTGACAGTGGGCTGATTTAGGAGTTCTGGAGACAGAGTAATGTCAGTGTGTAAGATGGGCCAGTGTGTACTCACAATTTTCCTAATGTCCCGCTCCTGACTGCTGAAAGTAGTAATTAATCTTACTGGTGGTGGAACGGTTATTTCAACAGGATTCTCATCAATAACCTCACTGACCTCTATTGGAACACATGCATTCAGTTTATCAAGTGCCCATTGTAGATCTTTGGCATTATATCCTCTATTTAAGAATCTTTCCTTGGATTCGTTTAAACAATTGTCTAAATCCTCTTTTCTATTACAGATCCTCTTAATGCGTAAAAACTCACCGTAAGGAATACTTTTTATGAGGTGCCTAGGGTGAGCACTGCTGGCATGCAGGATGGAATTACCAGCTGTTATTTTGCGATGTAATTTTGTGCAAATATTCATATGATCAACAAACACCTCTACATCTAAAAATTCTACTCTAGAATCATTGACTTGTGCTGTAAATTCCAAGTTTAGGGAATTGCTATTAATCTTCCTGAGAAAATCAAGAGCTGATTCCTTTGTCCCTTTCCATATGACGAACACGTCATCAATGAAACGCCACCATCTGATGACGTGTTCAGAATAATCATCTAAGTGGGTCTGCATGAGGACGTGCTTCTCCCACCAGCCAACGTGCAAGCACGCATAGCTGGGAGAGAAACACGCCCCCATAGCTACACCTCTAAGTTGATGAAACAATTCCTTATTGAAAATAAAGAAATTATTAGTCAAACACATTTCCGTCATCTGGAGTAACATTTTGTTATGTTCATTATAACAGATGTTTCTGTGAGACAGGAAGAATTTAATAGCATTCAAGCCGTCTTGATGATTAATACTCGTGTATAAGGAACAGATGTCCATCACTAAGAAGTGATAACCATCCTCCCAGATCACATCTTTAAGTTTATCCCAAAAATGTCCTGTATCACGAATAAAAGAAGGCAAATCAGCTACATAGTCATGAAGAAAAAAATCAACGTACTTAGACATTGATTCTAGCAGGCTACCTTGTGCCGAAATAATAGGACGTCCTGGCACTGGGGTTATCTGTTTATGTACTTTAGGGAGTAAATACAAGGTCGGAGTAAGAGGGTACTCAGTTCTTAGGAAATTGTACTCATCCTTGCCAATCAAACTCTCCCTCCTCCACTTAGATAGTTCTTTAAAAGTCTGATCCTTAACTTTCAAAAGAGTAGGAAAAGCTACCTGCTTATAGCAGTTGACATCACTCAAATGTTTTCTAGCCTCTTCCAAATATGCATCACAAGGCCATAGGACAATATTCCCGCCTTTATCTGCTTTATTGATTATAATGTTCTTTTCTTTAGTAAGTTTATCCATTAGGCGGGAATATTGTTGCTCTCTATACTGACCTTTTTTATTCTT
The DNA here is from genome assembly GCF_964261635.1 of Lissotriton helveticus. Taxonomy (NCBI): domain Eukaryota; kingdom Metazoa; phylum Chordata; class Amphibia; order Caudata; family Salamandridae; genus Lissotriton; species Lissotriton helveticus. The sequence continues at coordinate 623,148 of NW_027611854.1, forward strand.
AGAAATGCATTTTATGTGAAGAGCTTTAAGGTCATTAATCTCACAATCCCCAAAAATATCAATGGCATCTCTTGCCATGACCGGCATAAATGTCGACGGTGGGCGAAAGGGAGTAAGGGCAGCGTTAGTAGTTGAAATACCCATACCTAAAAGATCTTCTTGTGTGTTCAAAGCAATATCATCATTATCATCTGCTAAACCACTAACTGTGCGTAATGCAGAAACATCAGCTACTTGAAAGCGAGTACTAGGCTGGTTATTAGCATTGATCAGAGTTGCTTTAACATTTGCTTTCTTAAGTTTATGAAACTTTATAAGTTTTAACTTCCTGATAAATTTAAAAATGTCAATGCGAGATTGTACATATTTAATATTACTTTTTGGACAGAAAGAAAGACCCAAAGACAGAAGCTGTAATTCTGCAGTGTTTAATTCGAGCTCAGTCATGTTTATAACAGTGTTTACAGATGATGTAGCTACACCCTTAGATTGGCTTTCAAGAGTATTCATATATATTATGACTTACTTGCAATATACAAACTGCAGAGTTACATCCAGAATGAGAGCAAGCTGCATTACGCCATGCCAAACATGTGCTTTATAACAGAAGCTCTGCTCTTATGGGGGCTTTATCTCACATTCTATATGTTTAAATGTCTTACCACTCTTCACACCACATTCTAGTAGCTATGTTAGAAACACAAACAGCAATCTCTATAAAAAAAACTGATGATAATGAAAAGAAAAGATTAAATTAAATCCTTAAATTCACTGTGCAAAATATTTTGATGATGGACCAAAAACATCATGATGGATTGGAGCAAACGTATTTAGGTTTTGGCATAGTGGTGCTAGATGGATTCTATTGGAACATATTTGTTGAGAAATGGTGGAAAGTAGGCTGTGGAATCTTTACAAATTCATAACAGTCCGGCACATATTACTACACTACAAAATACTGCTTTCAGTTCATTGCCTGGAAGGTATATCTTCCATTATTTGCATTACCACCTTATGGAAACTGCTGCTTTAACCTCCTTGCAATGGTAGTCGAACCATCAGAATGCCATAAAAACATGGTTGGCTTTTACCAGAAGTAATACTGTTATCACCCCTGGCATCACACATGGTCCCTGGAACAGTGCAGCTACCGAGTGAGGGAAGCTTGCATTGCTGAAGTTCTTGCTGTAAATGTTTTATTAACAAAGAAAGTCTCTACTGCTGATACATGAGATATCAGTTTAGCAGGTGAGTGAAGTTTTCTTTGCTGGTGCCCCTGGCATCACCCATGGACCCTAGAACTGTGCAGATTAGGTGCATGTTCAGAGAGTGAGGGAAGCTTGCACTGCTGACGTTCATTCTGTAAACTTTCTGTTAACCAAAAAAGCTTCTACTGCTGATAAACATGAGGTATCAGTTTTGGGTGTCAGTGAAGCATACTTTGCTGGTGCAACTGGCATCACACATGAACCCTCAAACAGTGCAGATACTTTGCATTTTCAGAGACAGAGGGAAGTTTGCATTTCTGATGTCCATGTTGTACATGTTTGGTTAACCAACAAAGCTTCGACTGCTGATACGCTTAAGGTAAGAGTTCTGCAGGTGAGTGAAGCTTTCTTTGCTCTGCCTATACTGCGTCTGTTATATGTAGGGAAGATTGCACTACAGATTTCCTTTCACTGTTTCTGGTGCTAGTGAGGGAAGCATGCACTGCTGGTTTCCAATCTGTACCTTTTCTAAGAAAGGTAAAAGACAACACTGCTGTTGCCCAAGTGGCAGAGCGAGGGAAGTGCTCACTACTAATGTCCCTTGTGTACCAGTTTTGGTAATGAAGGAACCTTACATATCTAATGTCAATGCTGCACCTGTTAGGTGAGGGAATGTTGCAGCCACTCCTGCTGCCATGCTGTACCTCTCTGAGCACGAGGAAATGTGCACTTCTGATGTCAATATGAATCCTGTTCTGTGAAGCAATGATGCTGCCACTCCTGCTGTCATGCTGTACCTCTCTGAGCAGGAGAAAATGTGCACTTCTGATGTCTATAAGAATCAGGTTCTGTGAGAAAAGGAATCTTGCATCACACATGTCCATTCTAGCACTCTGAGGGAGTGAATCTTACCCTGTTAATGTTTGTGATATACCTTTTGCATTGGTGTGGGAAGCTTGCACTATTGATGTCCATGCATTACCTGTTATGTCAGGGAGTAAAGCTTGCGCTTCTGATTTCCAAGAAGAACCTGTTCTTTGTTTTAGGGAAGCTTGCATTACAGATTCCCATAGTGCATCTGCTCTGTGGGGGGTAAAGCATGCACTTCTACTAACTTGTTATGTCTGTTCTCTGCGGTAGGACAACTCACACTTTTTTAAGACCATGCTATACATAGTCTGTGAGGGAGGGAAGCTTGCATTGGTGTTGCTCACGCTGCATATGTTCAGTTATCAAGGCAAGCTTCCACTTGTGATGTGCAGGCAGCATATGTTCAATTATCAAGGGAAGCTTCCACTGGTGATGTCCATGCAGGACATGTTCTATTATCTGAGGAAGTTTGCACTGCTGACGCTAATGTCACATATGTTCTTTAACAGAGGGAAACACACATTTCTGATTGACGTGCTGGGCCCACTCTATCATGAGGTGAACACTGCAATGTTGATGCCCAAGGTGCACCTTTTGTTATAGTGAGGGAGTCTTGCTCAGTTGATGCCCTTGAGGTGCTTAGTGTGGGAAGATGTAAAACATGGTCAGAGAGGGAGGAACGTGTGCACCGCTTACCTCCATGGAGTCCCTGTGGTTGTAGCAAGTAAAGCTTGCACTGCTGACGCCTGTGCTCCACTCTTCTGTAAAGGAGGGCAGCTTGCTCCCCTGGTGATAATTCTATGCATATTCTGTGAGTGTATGAAGCTTTCATTGGTGATGTCAATGCTGTGCATGTTCCTTCATCATAGGAAGGTTGAAGGTGTCATGCCCATGCTGTGCTTATTCTTTCAAAGGGAGACGCGTGCACTGATGATGGCCATGCTGGACTTGCTCTTTGATGCAGTGAGGACAACACTGTAGGTATCCACACTGCAACTTATATGATAATGAGGGAAGCTTGCACTGTTGCTTTCCTTGTGTTACCAGTTCTGACATACATACATGCTTGACCCACTGATTCTGTGTGAGGAAGGCTGGCTCTCCTGATACCCATATAGGGGCTGTTATGTCATGTTCTATTAGGGAAGGAAGCTTGCTCTGATTCTGTTGTGCTGGACATCTTCTTTGTGTGATGCTTGGGGTGAGTTCTGCCTGTTCTGTGTAAGAGGGCCTCACACATTACTGATGCCCAAGCTACATATATTCTGTGAGTGAGAGAAGCTTGCAGTGGTTATATCCATGCTGTAAATGGTTATTTTCAAAGCGCACTTGCACTGATGGTGTCTATTTCGTACCTGCTCTTTGGCTGAGAATAATGTACACTGCAGTCTCACCACAGGCATTGTGCAACAGAGCATTGAGATACTCAAGTAGTGTGTGTGACTGTCAAGCATTTCTATAAAAATATTCAATAGCTTGTTGCCAACTTGTATGCATGGTTAGGAATTTTGGGAATGAGTCAAGCAATTTGCCACCCTCTACATGGCACATAAATATGATATACATTCACAAAAGTACAATGAATTAGGTAATCGGGCACCAAATGACCCTTGGAATGAATGAATGAATGATTGATTTAATTTTCTTTCATCAGTAAATAAAGACAGAGAGGCACCATTATACCTACGCCATGCACCTCTAACTGTTACTGTCTGATTTACATGGTTAAAAACGAGGTGTGAGAGCAAAGGAACTATCCCCATTGGCCCAGCGAGGCACAATGATATTTCTCAAAATGCAATAATTAATATGATAATACAATTTATAATTTTGAAGGCTGTGACACTAAAATATGAATGCAATGTCGCCGCTTATAGAGTGGAAATGTGGTTCTGGGTATTAGGTCCCAATGTTCAGAATGTTCAAGGGAAGCCATGGCTTCAAATGTACACAGCAACCAGGGCTTGAGGCATCGTCTGTGTGATGTCACACTCAGAACGCTGGCCATAGCAACTAGTATCACATCAGAACCTTCAGTGTTCAGAGAGATCAGGACAGGAAAGGAGAAGTACCAGGGCTCTCAGAGGCAATACGATGGAGGGTCCCAGTGGCCTTACCCCAGCGAACTTTGCAGATGCACCCGGGACCACCCAGGACCTTCCTGGTTACGAGAACGGAGGTAAGAGTCCGGAATGGGGTCAAAATAAAAGGATGCAGACCTGGGCTGTAGAGAAGGGCTGGTATCTCCCAGGCCCAAAGAACCGCTATGACACAAACTTGGCATAAAAACCTCTGAACTTAAGAAAAGGGTGTGATGTATTTGTAGAGGGTGAGTGATGACTACATGGTTTGTTCAAGTCGAGGTTGAATCCTGAATATTCACTAAGTAATACACTATGTTTAAGTGGAAATGAACAGTTGACAAGGAACCAGCCAATGTTAAAACAAAGCGCATGCTTAGAGCTGTCTAGAACTTAACACTCAACCATATAAATACAAAATAAAAGTGTGATAGAGCTACAATACTCAACCTTTTATGACAAATATCATCCGCTCAGGGATGGCGATAGGCATGGGCAACGGCCCAGGGCCCCACACCTAGTCCACCAATATGGGGGCCCTGCACCTATGCTCCAATGCGGCTAGGCCATGGGGAGGGGCACTTGTCTCCTAGCCCCGAAGCTGGGCGGGACTGGCCGTAGCGGGCACCGGCATTTTCCCATTGTACCGGAATGGTGGGGGCCGGTTCTGGACCGGGGGGGATCATTTTTGTTAGTGGGGACCGGTTTTGTAATCAGCCCCTTATAACAAAAGCCCAAGCAGCAGCAGAGTTTTGGCCAGCACCCTCCCCTCCCCCCGGAGGCTGGTCGAAATTAATTGCCAGGGCTGATTTGCAATCCCTGTCCAGCCCTGCCTCGCAGGCATGTGGCGCGCTGCCAGCAACAGGGGAAGTCCCTTCGGTACGACAAGCAGCTCTCACTATTTCAGCCCTAATGAGCTTTGGAAGAGATGCTTGTCAGTGTCTGGGAGGGGCCGTTGCTGCACAGGAGGGGCCCTGCACCATGCAGGTTCAGGATCAGCTTCAAATTTTGGGATGCAAATAGGGTTGTCAGCTCTCAGGAGAAACATCCAGGTCATTCGTTGCTGTTTTAGGAGTTTGCAAAGGCAGGGACAAACTAATAAGTACCACTTTAAACATAAGCATGTGTATTATTTATAACAAGTTGTTTCTGTCTTTGTTGACCTGAATTATTACTCAGGGATGGGTGCAGCTCTAGAGCACGTTTAAATGTGTTTTCTGTTTATATTTGAGGTTTTGAATATGTACAGATAAGGCCTAAAAATAACAGAGTTAGGTGATTTGGTACGAGCCGGGACATGAAACAGAACAGAACAGGACAGAAAACCAGCCAGGTGGCAACCCTAGATGCAAACAGCCTTGAATGAGGGATGAAAAGCATTTTTTTCCAATTTTGTATAGCACAAATGCGACCTGAAGTTATTGGAGTGCTTAACATGAGAACCAGTTACATTATACAAGGACACATTCTTTTCTTATCTTAGGCACACGGGAGACTAAGTGATTTGCCCAGATTCATAGGATCTTGCGCTGATGCCAAGACTGGAAACTGGTTCCCCAGCTATAAAGTCGGCAGCTCCAGCCAGAACGCAACATTCTGGTTAGACAGAGGGTGGCAGGCAGATGCTACATGAAAGCTCGGCTCTTCATGGACGTGTGGTTCTAACTGGACCTCAAGCTGAGCCAGAGCCAGGGAGTACCCCTTTGGTGGCTATTTCTCACATTAATCCTGTTTCAAAGTGCTGCTGTATTGTCAGATCAGTGGATGAGGCACACGGATTGTGTTATATGCCCAGGATCAAACAGTTTGTTAAATTAGTAGACCCAGGACGGCAGTACACTGCTTTTTGTTGCAAAGACTATATATTTACCACTGTACTGCATTTAGATGACTAGTACTTATGACTGGGCACCTCCCTTCTCTCGGGAATTATTCAGTACATTTTTAAAAATCTCGGTGACTTCCAGTTTTCATATTGAATTAACGTACTCCCAATCTTGCCAAAAAGGGAGCAGCAGAGTAAGAAGAAGGGCAATTGGAATAATATGGTAGAGTAGGGTCAAATTGTGCTGGAGGGATGAGTAAATCATGCACCAAAAATGGCATATTATGCGGCGTAATTCAGCACATTTTATGATATTATTACTTCAATATTTGATGATTTTTATCACTTAACAGTGCCTGGGCATTGGTTGCACTTAATAAGTACCAGTTTAACATTCAATTTTAGTAATAAGACATTGAAAGGTAACCAGTCCATATTTTCAAAGGATCTACTGCTGCAACGCAACACGTGTTGTGTTAATAGGATCCTTTTAACCATTTGAGCTACAAACAAAAATATGCTTTTAATAAAACCTGCAGATTAAGCAGTAGATGATGGGTAAATCTATAATCATGAGAAAATGCAGCAGCCAATCAATCGCATAATCCCAGTGGCCCTGGCAATAAATTCAGAAAAAGTTATTGACCATGAGCACACAATGTGGCCAAATGGGAGGCAAGGATTGAAAAAAGCGCCTCCTAGTTCCATTTCTCCAACTAGTCCACTAGACTACACTGGGCTGTCAGTGAGTGTGATGGAAAGGCTTAGGGGCTGTCTCTCCAAGGAAATTGCCACTCTCCTTCCGGCCATGTTCAACTTTAAAACATGGTGATTAGATGCCAAATAGCCTAGTTACATGGTTAACACTTTCTGCTTAGACCAGGTCCTTTGGCAGTGGGTACTTACTGGACAAGGTCTGCAAGAAGAACTAGACTGAGGCTAGAGCTTGGCCTAGCAAGGCCCGACACGATCGGCCAGGTGGAGCTTATCAAGCTGTACCTAAGGATACTAAAGGCCCCAGCCAACTCCCTGAAACAGCACTTGATTTGTATCTTTGAAGACCCAGTATCGACCTGGCACACCTCGCTGGGAATTGCAACGAAATCTCTTAAATTAGTGGAAGAAAATCTCGCGCGGCAAGACATCCCTCTGAATGTCTGGAAGCGGGCCATTAATAAACAAGTCCATGAAATCTCCTTTGAACTTGATTACAAATCCCTTTATCGAAGCTCAAATTTTGAACCCCTAAATAACTCATACACAGCGGGTAAAGCACAACCTTATCTAAGCGAGGCCATTACAACCAAGGCCCGAAGGAAAATTCTATCCATGAGGCTGATCACGCTCGGGATAGTAGATTTCAACCCCGCTTTGGCCCAAAGAGGGGAAGCCATATCCTGTAGGCTATGTGCGTAGAAAAGGGAATCCTGGCTGCACCTTCTCTGCTGTTGCCCTCACTTCATGAATGAACGCCGGCGACTGCTGCGCCCGATCTGCCTTAATCGAAGTATAACAACCTGCTCGGAAGCTTCAGCCCTGTGCTTGTCAACCACTACTACTATGACACTAGCGAGATTGGCCAAATTTGTTCACCAAATCAGACAAGCCCTAAAAACATATAACAATAACATTTTATCATCTGGGAAGTTCACCACCAATGTAACGGATCAGAGTTGAAGTGTACCTGTCACGTAGCATCATTGATAGAGCCACCTGCACGTCCCCCTATGAAAGAAAGCAAAGACTCATTCCTACGCTTCAACGCTGGGAAAGGCCAATCAAATGGGACTAAGACTCTCGCTCTACTCTGCTTGTTTCTATACCATTCTTTTAACCAGTACAGGCGTACATCGTTTGTTTTAAATAATGCAAAGAAGTTTTAGAATTACCGTTTTCTGTATTTTTAATTTTTTTTTACAGTAAAGATTTTAATTATTCGCACAGTTAATAAAAAAACTTGAAACTTGAAACTACTTACTGGACAGTATGCTTGTAGATACTGATTTACTATTATTACTTTTCTAAACTTGTCGCTCGAAATTTGCAATTGTCAGGAGTCAAGGCTTACTCCAATAGGTGGTAAAGGTATTAGAACTCAAACATATCATGAAGAGTAGTCACACTCTAGAAACTCAGGGGCATATGTAACAACATCTATCGCTACCACAACGTCACCTATATTGGCGTAGTGGTGGCGATTGGGGCTGCGTCTTATTTACAATCAGCGTTAAGCCACTTAACATGGCTTGATGCTACCTTGTTGATAAGGCCCCTTTCACGCTCGCTATGGTTAGCGTGAAAGGGGTAGGCAGTGGGTGTTGCGGTGGGCGTTCCACCGGAACACCCATTTATTTTGACACTGCCCCCTATGGACAAGGGTGGCATACATAGAGGCATCACCAAAATTAGGACCAGGTAAAAAATGGTTCTTAAATTGGCGAAACAGGGAGAAATGCAATATTTCTACTCATTTTTACTTTTTCCGTGTGTGCTGCAGTGTGCAGCACACATGGAACAAGCAAAATACCATGGTTGGTTCATGTACAGGAATGTGTCCCTTTCTGTACATAAATGAACTAAAAAAACACATTTTGTCACTTTCAGTTGTGCTGCATAAAGCAGCACACATGAAAGTGACAGAATAGTATTTTAGGATTGTTTATGTGCAAAAGGGTCTCCTTCCTACACATAAACAATGCTCCCCTGCATGCAGTCACCCTTACACAATGGTGCACGGGTGCCTGCATTGGCGGTAAGTTGCAAAACGTAGTGCCACCACAGGGGGAAATGCAAGGCTGTACCAGAATCTTGTAAATATGGTGCAGCCTTGCGTTTCAGAAGTGGCGGAGAGAAGCGTTAAGCTATGATGGCTAACGCCTCCCTCTGCCATCTCATTGTACATATAGCCCTTAATCTCCAGCTGAGTTATCTTTTAACATGACCTGTTTTAGAGTGGAAATTTAGAATGAAACCCACACAATCTGCTAAGTGACTCTTGGTTCCTCTGCTCCCCAATAAACATTTTCCCAAGTCTCTGCACACAAAATGTGTCTCCACTCGTGCTGTGTTTCTCCAAAGGCATACATTCTCCTGTGAAGTCCCTACTTGGCTCTTGCAGCTATGAATGGGGACCATGGTTGTGAGGCCCGGGGAAGAGAACTCTCCTTCTCGAGGTCTTGCAGCACCAGACAATGGATGTGAAGTCCTGGGCAGTGGGGCCACAACCCAGGGGCTTTGCAGCACTACATCATAGCTGTGTGGTTAGAGGATGGGACAACAATCCCATGAGTCTCACAGCTGCGGTTGTCCATGGAAGGGAACACCCCTCCTGAGTCTTGCAGTGCTACACTATTGCTGTGAGGCCAATGGTAGAGGGTACCCCTATCCTGGATCCCTTTCTTTGGCCACACAGCATCAGACCATGGTTGCAAGGCCTAAGAGAGTGGAGGTCCCTACCCTATGCCTCGTAGCCATGTTGTAGCATCGCCAGGGCATGAAGAGGGCATCTCTCCCCTGGGCCTTGCGGTGATGCTTATGTTGCTGCGAGACTCACAGGTTAGTGGGCTCTCCTCCCTAATTCTCTCGGTGCTACACCATGTCTGAGAAACCCAGGAGTTGGGGAAGGGCACCTCATGTGGCCCCTCCCCTCGGGCCCATTTAAACTGTCTCACAGGTCTGTACCATGGCTCTGTGCATACCTCGATGTCAAGGTCCATGTCCTGTGATGCCAATACCAGTGATTTCGAGTTGCATGCAATTCGAGGGTCTACCTCATTCCCTTTCTGCCCTGGCATAGCCATTGGCTAGCGGCATCACCATCAGTAATGTAGTGGTTGCAGTGGCATTGGGCCCAGGGGTATTACGTGCTCAATGTTCCCAAAGTATGGCTTTATTTTACTGTGCAGCCAGTGTGCAAGAGTTAGGAGGTGCTTTCACTTTGCACCAGCACCCATAGTACCATTGCTGTGCTACTTGTCTCTCTTATATGGGTATTGCAGCCATGTTCCAAATCAGTGAGGCATGGGAGAAGTCCTCCCTCTAATGGGCATTATGAGGGTGGAGGCACCTGTCCATGTCCTCAGCAGAGCTGGACTATGGCTGTGAGGCTCTTTGGGGGCCTCACTCTGAGGGAGTGAATCTTACCCTTTTAATGTTTGTGATATACCTTTTGCATTGGTGTGGGAAGCTTGCACTATTGGTGTCCATGCATTACCTGTTATGTCAGGAAGTAAAGCTTGCGCTTCTGATGTCCAAGAAGAACCTGTTCTTTGTATTAGGGAAGCGTGCATTACTGATTCCGATAGTGCATCTGCTCTGTGGGGGTTAAAGCATGCACTTCTACTCATTTGTTATGTCTGTTCTCTGCGGGAAGACAACTCACACTTTTTAAGACCATGCTATAAATAGTCTGTGAGGGAGGTAAGCTTGCATTGGTGTTGCTCACGCTGCATATGTTCAGTTATCAAGGCAAGCTTCCACTGGTGATGTCCATGCAGCATATGTTCAATTATCAAGGGAAGCTTCCACTGGTGATGTCCAGGCAGCATATGTTCAATTATCAAGGGAAGCTTGCACTGGTGATGTCCATGCAGGACATGTTCTATTATCAGACGAAGTTTGCACTGATGAAGCCAATGTCACACATGTTATTTAACAGAGGGAAACACACATTTCTGATTGACATGCTGGGCCCACTCTATCATGAGGTGAACACTGCAATGTTGATGCCCAAGGTGTACCTTTTGTTATAGTGAGGGAGTCTTGCTCAGTTGATGCCCTTGAGGTGCTTAGTGTGGGAAGATGTAAAACATGGTCAGAGAGGGAGGAACGTGCGCACCGTTTACCTCCATGGAGTCCCTGTGGTTGTAGCAAGCAAAGCTTGCACTGCTGACGCCTGTGCTCCACCCTTCTGTAAAGGAAGGCAGCTTGCTCCCCTGGTGCTAATTCTATGCATATTCTGTGAGTGTATGAAGCTTTCATTGGTGATGTCAATGCTGTGCATGTTCCTTCATCATAGGAAGCTTGAAGGTGTCATGCCCATGCTGTGCTTATTCTTTGAAAGGGAGACACGTGCACTGGTGATGGCCATGCTGGACTTGCTCCTTGATGCAGTGAGGACTACACTGTAGGTATCCACACTGCAACTTATATGATAATGAGGGATGTTATCACTGTTGCTTTCCTTGTGTTACTAGTTCTGTCATACATACATGCTTGACCCACTGATTCATTCTTTGTGTGAGGAAGACTGGCTCTCCTTATACCCATAATATAGGGGCTGTTCTGTAATGTTCTATTAGGAAAGGAAGCTTGCTCTGATTCTGTTGTGCTGGACATGTTCTTTGTTTGATGCTTTGGGTGAGTTGTGCCTGTTCCGTGTAAGAGGGCCTCACACATTACTGATACCCAAGCTACATATATTCTGTGAGTGAGAGAAGGTTGCAGTGGTTATATCCATGCTGTAAATGGTTATTTTGAAAGGGCACTTGCACTGATGGTGTCTATTTCGTACCTGCTCTTTGGCTGAGAAAAATGTACACTGCAGTCCCACCACAGGCATTGTGCAACAGAGCATTGAGATACTCAAGTAGTGTGTGTGACTGTCAAGCATTTCTATAAAAATATTCAATAGCTTGTTGCCAACTTGTATGCATGGTTAGGAATCTTGGGAATGAGTCTAGCAATTTGCCACCCTCTACATGGCACATAAATATTACATACATTCACAAAAGTACAATGAATTAGTTAATCGGGCACCAAATGACCCTTGGAATGAATGAATGATTGATTTAATTTTCTTTCATAAGTAAATAAAGGCAGAGAGGCACCATTATGCCTACACCATGCACCTTTAACTGTTACTGTCTGATTTACATGGTTAAAAACGAGGTGTGAGAGCAAAGGAACTATCCCCATTGGCCCAGCGTTGCACCATGATATTTCTCAAAATGCAATAATTAATATGATAGTACAATTTATGATTTTAAAGGCTGTGACACTATAATATAAATGCAATATCGCCGCTTATAGAGTGGAAATGTGGTTCTGGGTATTAGGTCCCAATGTTCAGAATGTTCAAGGGAAGCCATGGCTTCAAATGTACACAGCGACCAGGGCTTGAGGCATCGTCTGTGTGATGTCACACTCAGAACCCTGGCCATAGCAACTAGTATCACATCAGAACCTTCAGTGTTCAGAGAGATTAGGACAGGAAAGGTGAAGTTCCAGGGCTCTCAGAGGCAATACGATGGAGGGTCCCAGTGGCCTTACCCCAGCGAACTTTGCAGATGCACCCGGAACCACCCAGGACCTTCCTGGTTATGAGAACGGAGGTAAGAGTCCGAAATGGGGTCAAAATAAAAGGATGCAGAGCTGGGCTGTAGAGAAGGGCTGGTATCTCCCAGGCCCAAAGAACCACTATGACACAAACTTGGCATAAAAACCTCTGAAATTAAGAAAAGGGTGTGATGTATTTGTAGAGGGTGAGTGATGACTACATGGTTTGTTCAAGTCGAGGTTGAATCCTGAATATTCACTAAGTAATACACTATGTTTAAGTGGAAATGAACAGTTGACAAGGAACCTGCCAATGTTAAAACAAAGCCCATGCTTAGAGCTGTCTAGAACTTAACACTCAACCATATAAATACAAAATAAAAGTGTGATAGTGCTACAATACTCGACCTTTTATGACGAATATCATCTGCTCAGGGATGGCGATAGGCCTGGGCAACGACCCAGGTCCCCACACCTAGTCCACCAAGATAGGGGCCTTGCACCTATGCTCCAATGCTGCTAGGCCATGGGGAGGGGCATTTGTCTCCTGGCCCCGAAGCTGGTCCGGACTGGCCGTAGCGGGCACCGGTATTTTCCCATTGTACCGGAATGGTGGGGGCCAGTTCTGGACCGGGGGGGGGTCATTTTTGTTAGTGGGGACCGGTTTTGTAATCAGCCCCTTATAACAAAAGCCCAAGCAATAGCGGGGTTTCAGCCAGAGCCCTCCCCTCCCCCCGGAGGCGGCTGGTCGAAATTAATTGCCAGGGCTGATTTGCGATCCCTGTCCAGCCCTGCCTCGCAGGCATTTGGCGCGCTGCCAGGAAAAGGGGAAGTCCCTTCGGTACGACAAGCAGCTCTCACTATTTCAGCCCTAGTGAGCTTTGGAAGAGATGCTTGTCAGTGTCTGGGAGGGGCCGTTGCTGCACAGGAGGGGCCCTGCACCATGCAGGTTCAGCTTCAAATATTGGGATGCAAATAGGGTTGTCACCTCCCAGGAGAAACATCCAGGCCATTTGTTGCTGTTTTAGGAGTTTGCAAAGGCAGGGACAAACTATTAAGTACCACTTTAAACATAAGCATCTGTATTATTTATAACAAGTCGTTTCAGTCTTTGTTGACCTGAATTATTACTCAGGGATGGGTGCAGCTCTAGAGCACGTTTAAATATGTTTTCTGTTTATATTTGAAGTTTTGAATATGTACAGATAAGGCCTAAAAATAACAGTTTTAGGTGATTTAGTACCAGCCGGGACATGAAACAGAACAGAACAGGACAGAAAACCAGCCAGGTGGCAACCCTAGGTGCAAACAGCCTTGAATGAGGGATGAAAAGCATTTTTTTCCAATTTTGTATAGCACAAATGCGACCTGAAGGTATTGGAGTGCTTAATATGAGAACCAGTTACATTATACAAGGACACATTCTTTTCTTATCTTAGGCACACGGAGACTAAGTGATTTGCCCAGAATCATAGGATCTTGAGCTGATGCCAAGACTGGAAACTGGTTCCCCAGCTATAATGTCGTCAGCTCCAGCCAGAACGCCACATTCTGGTTAGACAGAGGGTGGCAGGCAGATGCTACATGAAAGCTCGGCTCTTTATGGACGTGTGGTTCTAACTGGACCTCAAGCTGAGCCAGAGCCAGGGCGTACCCCTTTGGTGGCTATTTCTCACATTAATCCTGTTTCAAAGTGCTGCTGTATTGTCAGATCAGTGGATGAGGCACACGGATTGTGTTATATGCCCAGGATCAAACAGTTTGTTAAATTAGTAGACCCAGGACGGCAGTACACTGCTTTTTGTTGCAAAGACTATATATTTACCACTGTACTGCATTTAGATGACTAGTACTTATGACTAGGCACCTCCCTTCTCTCGGGAATTATTCAGTACATGTTTAAAAATCTCGGTGACTACCAGTTTTCATATTGAATTAATGTACTCCCAATCTTGCCAAAAAGGTAGCAGCAGAGTAAGAAGAAGGGCCATTGGAATAATATGGTAGAGTAGGGTCAAATTGTGCGGGAGGGATGAGTAAATCATGCACCAAAAATGGCATATCATGCGGCGTAATTCAGCACATTGTATGATAATATTACTTCAATATTTGATGATTTTTATCACTTAACACTGCCTGGGCATTGGTTGCACTTAATAAGTACCAGTCTAACATTCAATTTTAGTAATAAGACATTGAAAGGTAACCAGTCCATACTTTTAAAGGATCTACTGCTGCAACTCAACACGTGTTGTTGTGTTAATAGGATCCTTTGAACCATTTGAGCTACAAACAAAAATATTCTTTTATTAAAACCTGCAGATTAAGCAGTAGATGATGGGTAAATCTATAATCATGAGAAAATGCAGCAGCCAATCAATCGCATAATCCCAGTGGCCCTGGCAATAAATTCAGAAACGTTATTAAACAATAGCACACAATGTGGCCAAATGGGAGGCAAGGATTGAAAAAAGCGCCTCTTAGTACCATTTCTCCAACTAGTCCACCAGACTACACTGGGCTGTCAGTGAGTCTGATGGAAAGGCTTAGGGGCTGCCTCTCCAAGGAAATTGCCACTCTCTTTCCAGCCATGTTCAGCTTTAATACATGGTGATTAGATGCCAATTATCCTTGTTACATGGTTATACTTTCTGGTTAGACCAGGTCCTTTGGCAGTGGGTACTTACTGGACAGTATGCTTGTAGATACTGATTTACTATTATTACTTTTCTAAACTTGTCGCTCGAAATTTGCAATTGTCAGGAGTCAAGGCTTACTCCAATAGGTGGTAAAGGTATTAGAACTCAAACATATCATGAAGAGTAGTCAAACTATAGAAACTCAGGGGCATATGTAACAACCTCTATCGCCACCACAACGTCACCTATATTGACGTTGTGGTGGCAATAGGGGCTGCGTCTTATTTACAATCAGCGTTAATCCACTTAACATGGCTTGATGCTACCTTGTTGATAAGGCCCCCTTTCCCACTCGCTGTGGTTAGCGTGAAAGGGGTAGGCAGTGGGTGTTGAGGTGGGCGTTCCACCGCAACACCCATTTATTTTGACACTGCCCCCTATGGACAAGGGTGGCATACATAGAGGCCTCACCAAAATTAAGACCAGGTATAAAATAGTTCTTAAGTTGGCGAAACAGGGAGAGATGCAATATTTCTACAAATTTTTACCTTTTCCTCGTGTGCTGCAGTGTGCAGCACACATGGAACAAGCAAAATACCATGGTTTGTTCATGTACAGGAATGTGTCCCTTTCTGTACATAAACAAACTAAAAAAACGCATTTTGTCACTTTCATGTGTGCTGCATAAAGCAGCACACATGAAAGTGACAGAATGGCATTTTAGGATTGTTTATGTGCAGGAAGGGTCTCCTTCCTACACATAAACAATCCTCCCCTGCATGCAGTCACCCTTGCACTATGTTGCAAGGGTGCCTGCATTGGCACTAAGTTACTAAACTTAGTGCCACCACAGGGGGAAATGCAAGGCTGTACCACATTCTTGTAAATATGGTGCAGCCTTGCGTTTCAGAAGTGGCGGAGTGAGGCGTTAAGCCAGGAAGGCTAACGCCTCCCTCTGCCATTTCATTGTACATATAGCCCTTAATCTCAAGCTGAGTTATCTTTTAACATGACCTGTTTTAGAGGGAAGATTTAGAATGAAACCCACACAATCTGCTAAGTGACTCTTGGTTCCTCTGCTCCCCAATAAACATTTTTCCAAGTATCTGCACTCAAAATATGTCTCCACATGTGCTGTGTTTCTCCAAAGGCATACATTCTCCTGTGAAGTCCCTACTTGGCGCTTGCAGCTATGACTGGGGACCATGGCTGTGAGGCCCGGGGAAGAGGACTCTCCTTCTAGAGGTCTTGCAGCACCAGACAATGGATGTGAAGTCCTGGGCAGTGGGGCCACATCCCAGGGGCTTTGCAGCACTACATCATAGCTGTGTGGCTAGAGGATGGGACAACAATCCCATGAGTCTCACAGCTGCGGGTCAGGGTGAGGTGGTCCATGGAAGGGAACATCCCTGCGTCTTGCAGTGCTACACTATTGTTGTGAGGTCAATGGTAGAGGGTTCCCCTATCCTGGATCTCTTTCTGGGGCCGCACAGCAGTAGACCATGGTTGCAAGGCCTAGGAGAGTGGAGGTCCCGACCCTATGCCTCGTAGCCATGTTGTAGCATTGCCAGGGCATCTCTCACCTGGGCCTTGCTGTGATGCCTATGTTGCTGCGAGGCTCACAGGTTAGTGGGCTCTCTTCCTTAATCCTCTCGGATTAGATACCCAGGAGGTCGGGAAGGGCACCTCATGTGGCCCCTCCCCTAGGGCCCATTTAAACTGTCTTAAAGGTCTGCACCATGGCTCTGTGCATACGTCGATGTAAAGGTCCATGTCCTGTGATGCCAATACCTGTGATTTAAAGTTGCATGCAATTAGAGGGGCTAACTCATTCCCTTTCTGCCCTGGCATAGCCATTGGCTAGCGGCATAACCATCAGTAGTGTAGCGGTTGCAGTGGCACTGGGCCCACGGGTATTACGTTCTCAATGTTCGCAAATTATGGCTTTATTTTACTGTGCAGCCAGTGGGCAAGAGTGATGAGGTGCTTTCACTTTGCACCAGCACTCATAGCACCATTGCTGTGCTACTTGTCTTGCTTATATGAGTATTGCAGCCATGTTCCAAATCAGTGAGGCATGGGAGAGGTCCTCCCTCTAATGGGCATTAAAGTACACCCTGACTGGACACCCAGGGGAGGAGGCACCAGTCCATGTGCTTAGCAGAGCTGGACTATGGCTGTGAGGCTCTTTGGGGGCCTCTCTCAGGGGTATAGCTGTCAGTGGTGCAGCAGGTGCAGTGCACCCGGGATCATGGATGTTCTGGGACCAATAAACCCAGATTATGGCTGCGCTTTACTGACTAGCATAATTTTCTTGCATTAGGGCCAATGGCTACATTACTATGCCACTGGTCCCTTCTCTCATGCACCGCACAGCCATGGTCCAGATCTGCAAAGTTCAGGAAAAGTCCATCCTCCCCTAGGCCTACTTGCTGTGATCCAGTGCTGGGAGGCATAAGGAAGAAAGCCTGCTGCTTTGGGCCTTTCAGCACTGGTCCATAGCTGCAAAGCCCAGGGCAAGAGGTGCCTCTGAAAGGCAGAGATATCAATAGTGCAGTAAGCGCAGTGGGAGTTGGGCCTCGTGGGGTTATGGGTCCCATGCACCCAAATTGTAGCTGTATTTTGCTCTCTACAAAAGGTCTACAAACATTGATGGATGGAATGACTGAATGAATCACATCAACTGGTAATTCTGCATGCTGCATCCCACTCCATTATTTTCACACCTTGCTACCTCAGTTTGGACCCAGCCATATGCAAATCAGTCTTGACCCTGCTCCAATAGGAACAGACCAGGCCAATCTACCAGGCCATGTCCTCCCTGAACCGGAACACAAGCAACCCAGGACAGGTGCCGCCGTAGTTAGGGATCATCAGCCAGGTATAGCTTGGTTCTATTAACAAAGTGAGCACAGGACCCACGTCTGGGGATAACCGTCCCTTTTAGGGCAACTCACTAAATTAGCTAAAAATGGAAAGGATAGAATGTGTGAATTAATCATAGCCATTGCTGAGGCTGATACCCCCTATTTTAAACTGAGGTCCACCAGGGAAGCATCATCTCAATTTGAAGACCTCTGCTTCCACCATTTGTTTTTATATTTTGTGCACTTCCAAACTGAGAGATTTTACTTAGCTGATGAGGCACGGATATTTTGGTCTATATTGTTATAGGTCTAGAAGCTATATGGAGATTTTTTGCTTTTCCGATCTGTTTTATACATGAAAATACTATGGTAATATACTGACCGGACGCAACCCGGGAGGCCTGACCTCTCTCCCATGGGGCAGTCCAGCACTATGAGACCCAAGGAAATGGACCACTTAGTGGGCATTTTTTAATTGTTCAAAATTAGGAGAAATTAAATGAGAAGAGATGCATCTCAAATCGGTTAACTGAATTTGCATTATGCTAATTTACAAAATGAAATGCACTCTGTATCCATGTACTTGTCTACTAATTTTTAGTGTCAGAACATTTAAAGGCTTCAGAGAACGTTGATAGGGGTGCTGTAGCCATTGCTCCTTACGCATGACATTAAACCCTTTTCGCCTACATATGATTGTATTCTGGTCATTTCTGGCGTTTCTCAGTGACTAGGGTGAAGATTTTGTTAGAAGACAAACTATTTTCACCTGTTTTATTTCCTTTCACATCTTTTTTGCACATACCCTATCTTGCAATGGGAATTTTGGAAACCATCTTAGAGCTTTTATCCACACTGGATCCCTTAACCCCTTCCATGCGTGAGACGGCCGGGAGACATCCTGCGCCACGGTGCTCGTGTGCACAGGACGGCTTCCGGCTGTCCTCGCACATGACATGGGAAATCCCTCTGGTGCGGGCACCAGAGGGATTTCCTTTTCCCCCCTGACAGCCTCGGGAGCTGGGGAAGGGCTTCCTCAGCTCCTGAGGCTGTCTGTGTTGTTTCTGTGAAATGAAGATCAGAGTGCACATCGTGTTGACTTCTTGTACAGAAACAGAAACTAAAATGAGCATTGAGGCTCATTTCAGTTAACTTTATATGTGCTCAGGGGGCTATCTCAGCCCCCTGAGCACATAGAAAGACCGGAGAAGGGATCCATACACTAGGCAGCAGGTAGGGGGAGCGGCCCCTTGGGCAAGAGTCTTTGCTCCCCCATAAATATTAGGCTTAATTCAGTCTTTTGGGGGCTCCAGCTCTAATCAGCATCCCTCGGGGGGGGAGGGGCAGAAAGCCCACTAGAACCAGGGATTGTTTTAACCCATTAATTAGGGGTGGGGGCTGCCCAATATGGGCATGCCAATGCCCCCACCCCCTGAACAATTAGATTCTTTCTGTCCCCCTGTGGTGCAGATGGGGGTAGTATCCCCCAATCTGCCCCCCGGGGGGGACAGAAAGCTCACTAGATGCCAGTTTTTTTTTTACATTTCATTTTGGGGTGGGGGATGCTCAAGATGGGCATACCAACGCCCCCACTCCCCCCACAAAATACCAATCTTTATGCCCCCTGGGGGGCATAGAGGGGCAGTAGCCCCCATCTGCCTACCCGGGGGTCAGAAGCCCACCGCTGCACTATAACAGTCTTTCTGCCCCCTGGGTGCAGATGGGGGCAGTAGCCCCCAATCAGCCCCCCGTGGGGGACAGAAAGCCCACTAGGCACTAGCTTTAGTTTTTTTTATGATTAACTTAGGGTTAGGGGCTGCCCAAGATGGGCATACCAATGCCCCTATCCCTCCCCCCACAAAATTCCAGTCTTTCTGCCCCTAGACACCAGGGATTATTTTTTTATTAGGCCGGGGGTGCGAGCTGCCCAGAATAGGCATGCAAATGTTCCCACCCTACTCCCCCAAAGAAAACTAAAGACTTGCTGCCCCTCCAGGAGGAAGATGGGGGCAATAGCACCTGATCTGGGGGGTGGAAAGCCCACTAAGCGGCAATTTTTTTTTTTTATATAGGTTGGGGTGGGAGCTGCCCAGAATGGTCATGTCAAGGCCCCACCCCCCAAAAAAATGACATAGTCTTTCTGCCCCCCCCCCCGGGAGGCAGATGGGGCAATAGCCCAATATATGCCTCCACGGGGTGGGACAGAAAGCCCACTAACCACCAGGGATTTGTTTTTCAAATGTTCGGGGTGGGTGTTGTCCAGAATGGGCATTCCAAAGCCACCACCCCCCCAAAAAAGATTCCACCGCCTTTCTGGCACCCCAGGAGGCAGATGGGGGCAGTAGCCCCTGGTTCGCCCCCGGGGGGCAGAAAGTCCACTAGGCACCAGCGATTATGCTGGCTTTTCTATTAGTAGGGGTGGGAGCGTCCCAGAATGGGCATCTCAATGACCCCCCCCAAAAAAATAGCCACATCCTTTCTGTCCCCCTTGGGGGCATATCGGGGCAATACTCTGGATGACTTTTTTTCAGGATGTGTCTACCTGTAGATTTTGAACCCTAGATCCGGCGACTGGAAACGGCCCAAAATGTGACGTGGATAAATCACATTTTCACAGTGAAAACTTACCCTTTGTTTGCAAAGTGCCTAGCTTTAGATTTTGAACCCTAGCTCTGCCGGCACCTATGGAAACCTAGCAAACCTATAATTTTTTTTAAACTAGACACCCAGGAGAATCCAGGCTGAGGTGACTTGTCTGTCTCTCACCGGGTTCTGTTATCCAGAATCCCTTGCAAACCTCAACACTTTCTTCAATTTCTGTCGTGGAAAGTTCTGGAATGTGTGTGGATCCACAAAATTCTACCCACCCCGCATTCCCCAATGTCTTCCGAGAAAAAGGGTACCTCACTTGTGTGGGTTGGCTTCGTGCCCATGACAGGAAACGGCCCAAAACGCAACGTGGACACACCACATTTTACAGTAAAAACTGACCCTTTTTTTGCAAAGTACCAGTGAGGCATGGCTTGCAAGAGTCGACCAACGTTTTCCTATCCAGAATGCCCTGCAAACATCAAATTTAGCCCAAAAAATCACTTTTTTCTCAAATTTCTGTGTGGGAAAGTTCTGGAATCTACGTGAATCCACAAATTTCCTACCACCCTGAAGTACCCAGGTCTCCCAATAAAAAATGATCTCTCACTCGCGTGGGTGGGTCAAGTACCCCCTACAGTCAAGGGCTCAAAACGTATTGAGGAGACATCAAAATTACCTATCACAAAACAACGTGGTTTGCAAGGGGGGCCACCTGGGTTTTTGACCCCAGGCTCGGTGGCCATCTTGGGAAACTACCAAACACACACATTTCTAAAAAGTAGACACCCGGGGAAATCCAGCGAGGTATGGCTTAGGTGGATCCACCAAAGTTTGCCTACCCAGAATGCCCTGCAAACCTCAAATTTAGCTGAAAAAATTACCTTTTTCTCAAATTTCTGAGTGGGAAAGTTCTGGAATCTACGTGGATCCACATATTTCCTACCACTCAGCGCTCCCCCCAGGTCTCCCAATAAAAATGATACCCCACTCGCGAGGGTAGGTTAAGTACAGGCAAGGTTCCAAAAACATATTGAGGGGACATCAAAATTACCTATCACAAAACAACCTTGTTTTGCAAGGGGGGTCACCTGGGTTTTTGGCCCCGGGCTCGGCGGCCATCTTAGGAAACTACCAAACCAACACATGTATGAAAACTAGACATCCGGTGGAGTCCAACGAGGTATAGCTTGCATGGATCCCCCAACGTTTTCCTACCCAGAATGCCCTGCAGACCACAAATTTAGGTAAAAAAAACAAATGTTCCACATATTTTTGGGTGGCATCACTGTGTCGGCACAAATATCCTACCCCACAGCGTTCCCCTCAGACTCCCGAGTAAAATTAATACCTCACTTGTGTGGGTGGGGCAGGGGCCTGTGACTCGGAAGAGCCCAAAACATAGGGAATAAGGGTGAAGCACTGAGAATTCTAAGCGCAAATTTTTTTTTGAAATACGTTTTTGCCCAATTTTGCATCGCCAACCATCTAGATATACCTACTAAAGCCACACATTTCTAAAAACTAGAGACCCAGGGGAGTCCAGGAAGGTATGGCTTGCGTAGGTAGCCCAAAGTTTTCCTACCCAGAATGCTTTCAAACCTCCAATTTTGCTGAAAAAAATCACTTTTTTCTCAAGTTTCAGAGTGGGAAAGTTCTGGAATCTACGTGAAGATTGCAGTGGTTATATCCATGCTGTAAATGGTTATTTCCAAAGGGCACTTGCACTGATGATGTCTATATCGTACCTGCTCTTTGACTGAGAAAAATGTACACTGCAGTCCCACCACAGGCATTGTGCAACAGAGCATAGATATGTTCAAGTAGTGTGTGTGACTGTCAAGCCTTTCTGTGAAAATGTTCAATAGCTTGTTGCGAACTTGTATGCATGGTTCAGAATTTTGGGAATGAGTCAAGCAATTTGCCAGCCACTATATGGCACATAAATACTACATACGTTCACAAAAGAACAATGAATTAGTTAATCAGGCACCAAGTAACTCTTGGAAATCCTGCCATCCTTTAAATTTCTGGAATAATTATTTACGTATGAAAGGAGAGCAAATCAAAGACAGAGAGGCGCCATTATGCTACACCTTACACCTCTAACTGTTACTGTGTGAGTTACATGGCTAAAAACGAGTTGTGAGAGCAAAGGAACTACCATCATTGGCCCAGCGTGGCACCTTGAAATTTCTCAAGATGCAATAATTAATATGATAATACAATTTATAATTTTAAAGGTTGTTACACTATAATATAAATGTAATGTCGCCGCATATAGAGTGGATATGTGGTTCTGGGCATTAGGTCCCAATGTTCAGAATATTCATGAGAGGCCATGGCTTCAAATGTACACAGCGACCAGGGCTTGAGGCCTTATCTGTGTGATGTCACAACTCAGAACCATGGCCATAGCAACTAGTTTCACATCAGAACCTTCAGTATGCAGAGATATCCGGACAGGACAGGTGAAGTACCAGGGCTCTCAGAGGCAATACGATGGAGGGTCCCAGTGGCCTCATCCCAGCAGACATTACAGATGCACCCAGAACCACCCTGGACCTTCCTGATTACGAGGACGAAGGTAAGAGTCCGGAATGGGGTCAGAATAAGATGCAGACCTGGGATGTAAAAAGGGCTGGTATCTCCCAGGCCCAAAGCACCACTATGACACAAACTTGGCACAAAAACCTCTGACCTTAAGAAAAGGGTATGCTGTATTTGTAGAGGGCGAGTGATGACTACATGGTTTGTTCGAGTCGAGGTTGAATCCTGAATATTCACTGAGTAATAAACTATGTTTAAGTGGAAATGAACAGTCAACAAGGTTAAAACAAAGCCCATGCTTAGAGCTGTCTATAACTTAACACTCGACCATATAAATACAAAATAAAGGTGTGACAGAGTTACAATACTGAACCTTTTATGACAAATAGCATCTGCCTAGGGTTGGTGCTAGGCATGGGCAGCGGCCCAGGATCCCGCACTCAGTCCACCAATATGGGCCCTTGCGCGGCCTCACACCTATGATCCAGTGCTGCTAGGCCTTGGGGAGGGGCATTTGTCTCCTGGACTCGCAGCAGGGCTGGACTGGCCTAGCGGGCACCGAGCATTTCCCTGTTGGGCTGGAACAGTGGGTGATGGTTTTGAACCAGTGTGGGTCCTTGTTGTTGATGGGGGACAGATTAGCCATGGTCTAGTGCTGAGAGGCAAAAGGGAGGAAGCCTGTTGCTTTGGGCCTTGCAGCACTGGTATATGGCTGCAAAGCCCAGGGCAAGAGGCCCCTCTGAAGGACAGAGATATCAATAGTGCAGCAAGCGCAGAGGGAGTGTGGACTCATGGGGTTATGGGTTCAATGCGCCCAAATTATGGCTGTATTTTACTCTCTACAAAAAAGTCTACAAACAGTGATAGATGGAATGCCTCAATTAATCACATGAACTGGTGATTCCGCAGGCTGCATCCCACTCCATTATTTTGCACACCCTGCTACCTCAGTTTGGACCCAGCCTTTGCAAATCAGTCTTGACCCTGCTCCAATGTGAACAGACAAGACCAAACTACCTGGCCACGTCCTCTCTGAACCCTAACACAAGCAACCCAGGACAGGTGCCACCCTAGTTAGGGATCATCAGCCAGGTATAGCCCTGTTCCGGTACCATAGTGAGCACAAGACACATGTCTGGGGATACCCGACCCTCTTGGGGCAACTCACTGAAGTATCCAAAAAAGGGAAGGATAGAATGCTTGAATTAATCCCAGACATTGCTAAGGTTGATGCCCCCTATTATAAACTGAGGTCCATCAGGAGGGCCTTGTCTCAATTTGAAGACCTCTGCTTTCACCATTTATTTTTATAGTTTGTGCTCTTTCAATCTGAGAGATTTTACTTAGCTGATGAGGCAGGGATATTTGGTCTATATTGTTATAGCCCTAGAAGTTATATAGAGATTTTTTTCTTTTTCATTCTGTTTTAGACATGAAATTCTATCCATGATGGTCAAATCAAATCAAATCAAAATAAAATTTATTCGGCTATACAAGAATAACCATAAAAGATACATAGCGACAATACATGAAAAAGATCAGGCATATATATAAAAATACAAAACATTCAATAAAAAGGCTAAAGGCCATAATCAATAGAATTTAAAAGAGACAAGACCAGCTTGCAAGGTGCACTAAGAGTTCACAGCTTATCCCATCATAAATATTCCAAGATTTCATCAGG
The DNA here is from genome assembly GCF_964261635.1 of Lissotriton helveticus. Taxonomy (NCBI): domain Eukaryota; kingdom Metazoa; phylum Chordata; class Amphibia; order Caudata; family Salamandridae; genus Lissotriton; species Lissotriton helveticus. The sequence continues at coordinate 647,737 of NW_027611854.1, forward strand.
CCCCACGTCAGTTGTCCATACACTGTCTTGATTTCAAAATTGACTTAAGGTACCCCACCACAAATGGAATACAATCATCCTTTCATAATTGCAAATATAAAAGTGCAGGTCGCACTTGCCTGAAATTCAGCTTTTTTACAATAGGGACCAGAAATTGTTTTCGTGGAACTGAGTACAGATTACAGAAAAACATAAAATGAGATCGTTCCTGTGGGGTATGTAACCTTTACAACGAAACTTTTACAACGACCTACCCTTACAACACAACTTTTACAACGCAAACTATGACAATGCATTGCTCTAGGGGGCGCTCTAGGATAGGGAATAGGTTAATTTACTATCCAATAACCTTCCCTACTATCCACGGGGACTGGAGTTGGAATAGTAAATTAAACTATTCAGTATCCAGCACCCCAAAGCGCTATGCGTTGTAATGGTGTGCGTGGTAAAAACCGCGTTGTAAAGGTAGGCGTTGTAAACGTATGCGTTGTAACGTCATACATCCGTCCTGCGGAGACAGGCCATCGCAGCTGCAGGGTACTAACTCATGACTAGTATAACTGCCCTTAGGTCTTGCTAACAAGAGATGTAACGTGTGCGTCCTAAACCTGGTTAAGAGAAACTTTTCATGTGTTGACATTGACCCTAAAAGATATGGCTCTGCTAGTGGGGTTGTTTTGAGCATTATGTGTCTATGAACAGTTTCTTTTTTTAGTTCCTACTCATCCCTGTCCAATTTTTTAAATGCCAGGTAGGAATCCTTAACAAGCTCCACATCCATCCTAGTATTTTTTTCAGGCATATGGAATAATTCTGCACGCCCTATCCCTTCAAAGCTATGTCTAATGTGTCTGAGCCACGAAATTCTAGGAGCCTTATCTAGGGAAATACATTCACGTATTATATGATGATCATATACTAACCAGACACAACCCTAGAGGCCTGGCCTCTCTCCCATAGGGCTTGTAGCCCTAGTCCAGCACTGTGAGACCCAAAGAAATGAACCAGTTTTAGGGCTTGGCTTGCAGCATTATTTAATTGTTTAAAATTTGGAGAAATGAGATGAGAAGAGATGCATCTCAAATATGTTGACTGAATCTGCATTATGCTAACTTACATAATGAAATGCAAAGTGAAACCATGTACTTGTCTACTAATTATTAGAGTCAGAACATTTAAAGGCTTCAGAGAGCGTTGATAGGGGTGTTGTAGCCTTTGCTCATTGCACATGACAATAAACCCTTTTAGCCTACTTATGATTGTATTCTGGTCATTTCTGGTGTCTCTCAGTGACTTGAGTGATACTTTTGTAAGAAGACAAACTATTTTCAACTGTTTTATTTGCTTTCGTATCTTTTTTGCGCATACCCTATCCTATAATGGGTATCCCAGAAATCATCTTGGAGCTTGTATGCACACTGGCACCCTTACGGGCATTCTACATGCTGCAGCACACCTCACTAGGGCATGAAGAAATAGAACCATATCATAACACTGTTATGGTACTCCATATATCCTCCTTGCTATCCTGCACCATCTTCAAGCCCAGCTGTATTATCTGCAAAGCTATCACAATGCGTTAACAGTCTACAAACCAGCTACCGTTCCCATCACTCCATGATGTGATGCTTGTTGTTGACCCTGAACAGTATTCCGCTGCTTTTGGCTAGGTTTGCCCTATATGACTGACACCCCTGGCTTCTTAAATGACAGGTTTGCCATCTCCAGTGGCTCTCCACACCCCCGCAGGAAGGACATCTTCAGATGGAAGAAGATGTGCTAAAAAGAGACAAAAATAGAAAAAGGCCTTTCCCATCTATGCCCCGAGGATCTAGAATGTTATTCTCATACCTATCCAGACAGCCCAAAGCCAGCTGCAATAAAGAAAGCAGCAAATGCTCAACTTTAAAAGAAGAAAAATCTTGATGCTGTCACGATTCGCAACTCGTATCATATGTTGACTGTGGCTTAGCAGCCTTTCAATTTGGCTTGTGCTAATCTCATACACATATACGTATCTAATGCACTAATCTGGAAACAAATTGCTAACATTTGATTGAACATAAGAGATTTGGAGACACATAGGTCAAACCTTTCCATCCAGTGTGACTATTATAATGTATTTCCATTTAATTGAAAGTTAAAATATGTGCTTGTTTTATTAGTGTTAAGACATATGTTTTTGTTTTACTGATATCCACGCCAATAAAGTTGGATCTTGAAAAGTCGCTTACTAATAGGCAATTGATGACACTTCCTATGATGTTGTTTTCTGTGATTTCACAATGAATGGAAATTGAGAGGGGCTCACACATTCCCTTTCTATCCGGGGACCCAGAAATAAAGTTGACTTGAAGTATTTGCACCTACATATCTAAGGAGGCACAAACAGCATCTTCATTTTTTCTAAGTCCTTTGTGTAATTACTGTGGAGCCCTTTTCCCAGCAACAAAATGTAATGCTTGTATGTTACACATGTCGTATTGTCCTCACTATCCCTAAAATATATTACCTACTGGCGGTCGCCAGTAGGTAGTTATAGTTAGGACCTAGTTTCCGTAGGAAATCCACCACATTCTATTTGGAATAACTTTGGCACCAGTGGATGAATCTTCGTGAATTTCTCGAAGAAAATGGCCTGCTCGGTGCTGCTCCTTCCCTGAAAGTTTGGAGATGATTCGTCAAGTGGGGGCTGAGAAAAAAGGGAGGTCCCAAAACATGTTTTCCCCATGCAATTTTCCATAGGGACCTTTAGCCAGGGCTACAGCCCGAACGGCTGAATGGAATTACACTAAATTTGGCAGAGAGGTAGAGTTTTGTTCGCAGATTGTGCTTTTTGTTAAATGGTGTAAATCCGTTCAGTAGTTTCTGAGAAAATTGCAAGTAAAATCATAGCCATATCTAGCGTCGGAGTTCAGTACGCGTACTGAAATCTGTTCATTTACGAGCGCGAGCTGCATGCTGATTGGCTGTGAACTGTCTGTCAACGCTCGAAACCAGGAAGTGTTGGCGGCCATCTTGTGCCTCGCTAGAACCGAGTCACAAGAAAACAGTAAAACAAAGTTGAGAAATAAGGGAAGGGGGTAGGGTAGAGATATTCTGACCCTCTAGGCTTGGTCAGGGAGTCGTACATGGATGTTTAGGGTCTATTTTTTTTAAAGAAAAATCACGTTGTACGCGTCTGTAAATACCTACAATTACGAGAAGGAGCTGCATGCTGATTGGCTGTCAATACTCCAAACCAGGAAGTGTTGGCAGCCATGTTGTTTGTCGGGAGAGCAGAGTCACAAGAAAAAAATAAAACAAAGTTGAGAAATAAGGAAAGGGGGCAGGGTAGAAACATTCTGAGCCTATAATCTTGGTCAGGGGGTGGTACATGGATCTTTAGGCTCAATTTTTATTTTTTACAAAATAAAAAATGGCGGGGTACTTGTGCGGTACTTGTACACGGTGGAAAAGGTGAAAAAAAAAGTAGAAGTTTGTTTTAGTCATTAGGTCCGAGGGGGTAAATTACGGGGGCAATTTTTCTGCATAATGGGAGCTTGTAAGGTGCCCCGAGCACTGGGGAACGGCACTCCTCTGGTTTTATTTTGAAGTATGCGGGGGGGGTTACGGTCCTACTCCCCGCAGTCTCGGTGAGCGGCACCCCCCGGGTCTTTATTAAAAAAAATATGTTTTGAGCTCTCTCTCCCCTCGTACACTTCGCGGGGAACGCCACCTTTCTGGGGCAGTGATATGTAAAATGACCTTCCAGCTCTGGGTATCTGCATTGTCTGGAGTTTTTTTATTAAAGTTGGGAGGGTGGGCTTGATAATACGTCCTTGTAAATTCCCATAGAAGCCTATGTTCTGGTGCTAACATGGGGTTCTATGGGAAATAACAAGGCTGTATTATCAAGCTCATTATCGCCGTTTTATCAGCAGTTTCTTGCCAATAAAACGGCGATAATTTTAACACCGGTCCTTGATAATATGCACCTAAGTTTACTGGTCAAAAAAAAGAGCAATGGGCCATATTATCAACAAAAGGCGATACATTATCGTCACTTTTATTGGCAGGAAACTGCCGATAAAGCAGAGATAATGGGCTTGATAATATGTACTTGTGCATAACCATAGCAGGCTAGGTGAGGCTCAGAATCTGGGCTGCTATGGGAATTTACAAGGGCTATGTTTTTTTTGTTAATGTTGGGAGGGTGGGCTTGATAATACGTCCTTATAAATTTCCATAGAAGGCTATGTTCTGGTGTTAACATGGGCTTCTATGAGAAATAAGAAGGCCGTATTATCAAGCTCATTATCGTCGTTGTATCGGCAGTTTCCTGGCAATAAAATGGCGATAATTTTACCACCGGTCCTTGATGATATGCACCTAAGTTTATTGGTCAAAAAAAGAGCAATGGCCCATATAATCAACAAAAGGCGATACATTATTGTCACTTTTATCGGCAGGAAACTGCCGATAAAGCGGTGATAATGGCCTTGATAATATGCCCTTGTGAATAACCATAGCAGCCCAGGTTAACACCAGAACCTGAGCTGCTATGGGAAGTTACAAGGGCCTATTATCAAGCATATTATCGCCGCTTTATCTGCAGTTTCCTGCCGATAAAAGCAGCGATAATGTATCGCCTTTTGTATGTAAAGCTTTCCTTTTTTTGGTGTAGCAGTTGTACTCTCTTCGCATGCTCTGCGTCGTTTCGAAGTTTACGTTTTCATTCTCTTCAAGTTCAACAAGCAAACCTTTCTTTATATCAGTTAGTAAATCTGTTGCTTTCTTTTCCCGGTTCGTGTGATTTATCCGGTGCTGTACTTTTGTACAGTATTAATAGTCATATTTTTTATATATTTATTTGAAAGTTAGTGCCGAGGCGGCAAACGTTGATTACGTACTCTGTCCACTGCCATTTTAGTAGTTTCTCACCGTTGCATTTATTATATCAGTTAGTTAGAACTCAGTAGTTTTCAATCCTAGTCTTGAATATCTTACTATAGTATTTCAACATTATTTTTATTGTGGACCGTCATACCCCTCCCCCACAAAATAAAAGAAGTATGTAGTTTTTTAAAATTAACTTTTATTAAACAATAAATATAAACTAAACTCAATTATAACTATATTAGAACTGGTAAAATACCTTAAACAATGTTATAAAGAAGTTGTGAAATGGATTCCAAAAGGTGTTCGATTGGTAATCTGCAAAAGAAAAAAGAAAATTAGAGTTTAGAATTATGTAGATGTGAGTAAATGAGCTGAAGCATTAGAAGTTGTGGTAAATCTACAGTTTTACGTGTGCAGTGTGACTCATATATTCCTGTTCTGTTATAGAGCCGCGTTCAAGTGGTGTCTTTGTGGAAGTGCCTATTGCGTTACTGACGCCCGTTATGGCGACTTATTTCTAATGCATTCCTATGAAGGATTTTTAGATCTAGGCCTCTATGCTTAGCGTCGTAAACCCTTGCGGCCAAACACTGCAGGCACTTGGATGCACACCTTCAGGTGGGCTGATCCTCTACACGTCCAAGTAGACAGCAGTATCTAAGTTTAAGAGAGATAGAGAAGTGATGTCACTGAGAGTGAGAGAGAGAGAAAACATTACAACTGTGTTGCAGAGTCTCGAGTTGAGATTTTTTGATGAACCAGACGTAGATTTACTAGCTCCTTGCATCACTTTACCCATGTTAAAAGTGACTCAAAAGTGGCGTAATAAGGTTGATGAGCTGTTTGTCAGACTGTTGCAACCTATCTGTTGTCACTGCTCAGAGGTAATTATAGATTTTACAGAGAAGCTGCTGTACACTATGCACTCTGGGCCATAATATCAAGCCTGGTGACAAAATTATCACCACTTTATCGGCAGGAAAGTGTCGCTAAAGTGGCGATAATGAGTTTGATAATATGCTCTATGGAATTTCAATCGAAGGTCATGTTAGATGTCCTTCACATGTAACATGAGTTTCGATTGGAATTCCATAGAGCATATTATCAAACCTATTATAGCCACTTTAGCAGCAGTTTGCTGCCGATAAAGTGGCGATAATTTTGTCGCCTAGGGTTGATGATATGGCTCTCTTTCATTTCACAAATAAAACTAACAGTACAGTTTTACGAGTGCAGTGTACCTGGTACATTTCAGTTGTTATAGTGCCGCATTCAAGTGGTGTCTATATGGAAGTGCCTACTGCGTTACTGACGCCCGTTATGCTGAATTATTTCTAATGCATTGCTATGAAGGCTTTGTAGATCTAGAGGGCTATGCTTACCTTGTATAAAGAGTGCGGCCACCGGAGTTCACCATTCGACTTGAATTCTGCCTCTATATGTCAAAGTATATTCAATAAGTTGCAGAGAATTCCATTGCTGTTGCTCGATAGGCCGTGGTTGCTTCTGAAGGATGTTTGGTGATGGAAACAAAAGGACATATTGATTAGTCATCGTAAACTGAGTTGCGTAACTACTATCAAAAGTGATCTTTAATGTGGGTTCTTAATATTCCGTAGTTAAGACTGTTGCTGCTCCAGTAAACAAAGGAAGATTGTTGGACCTAGAGTTGTCAGGTCACCTAGGGTAGCCTGGCCTAGGGTAAGACAATCAGCTATCAGAGGCACATGTGTAAAGATTGCATTCCACCCAGCAGTAACTCAAAGTAATTCCACTCAAAAATGACACTACACCAATTTTTTTATGGAAAAATAAGAGCTGTTTTATAAAAGTTCTCTTTCTTTCTTTAAATGTACTCTCCAGCAAGTCTTTCTTTGCAATACTTCAAATCACATTTGTTTCAATTAATCATTAAGACATCACATTAGAGGAATGATTACTTGGTTTAAATCTTTTCACAAGCGCAGTACAGTGCAGACAGTTTCTCAGTTTTAACCTTTCCTCCTTTCACCTGTAAACATGGCTAACAATAGTCTTTTATTATTCTTGGCGGAGCATAGATCAACAATTAGCTGTTAACACAAAATTCCACAGTGAGCGCTACTATTACTCCTCCGACCTTTCACTCTCCTGGGCAGGTGTCGTTGATCATTTCAGGAACCCCAAGGTAAGGTACATCACTTGTCTCATATATTCTGTACAGAGAAAATTCTCTCTCTGCCCTCAAGTATAAACTGTCTGTTATTTCCAGCTCATTGTAGGCCTGGTTGAATGAAGCCAACTCAGTCGCTGTTCCCGAATTCTCTCAGCTCTATGCTAAGGGCAGGAGAACTCCTTCTAACAAGTTCCCCCTCCACAGTTCTCCACACCTAGCTTCGTGGAAGTACTTCCGCTTTGGCCGAATCTAACTTGTGTGCCAATAACTACCGTTGCTTTTCCTCCCTCTCCTCACTTACTTCACACTTTGGTTGGGATCAAGCAGGATGGGGCTCAGCTAATGGGAAGATACAGTCTTCTCCCTTACTTCCTTCCAGACGCACAGGTTCTTAGGGCCGGTCTCCCGAGTTGTAGGGAGGTCTCCGCCTACGTTTCCTGGCGGCCGCTCCTCACGCTGGACTTACGCGGGAAGAAAACACCTCGGACTCCCTCAGCGCCTTCCCTCACCTCTCACTCGCGTAGGGGCTGTTGGAAAGCACTGCGCTTCCTGTCCTGCGCAGAAGCTGCACGACGACGCCGCCTGTCACCTCTGGGCTGGCGCTTCAAGCCGCTTCCTCTCTGGGACACTCCTCCCGGTCACGCCTCCGCTGAGCCTGCACGAAGGAGAGACGCTACTCTCCCCTCTCCGCTCAGAAGCGGAACCAGGACACCACTGCCCGGCAGCTTCCCCAAGCAGTCTCACCGCCTCAAGGACCGATGGCCAGCCAATGACTGGAAAAGGCACACGGCAGAGATGTGGCAAATCCCCCTCAGCTCCCGCCGGATCTCTGCACTAATGGGGGTAAGGAGAGAATCGGAAATCGGGGCGTTCTGCGGCCCCTATCCTTTTGATATCCCGGAACAGATTTTAAACATCGAGGATCCCAAGCCAGGTCACACCCACTCGCGGGGATATGTCAGCAGAGGGGGAAAACAGTCCATTTGACCATGAACCCACCTACAGTGCACTATCCTCCTGACCGGTAGTCTAGACTCCTAACTGGCCTCTCAATGATTCTCCTCACATCTAAAATGGCTTCCCTAGCGTTGACCCTTTTATAGGTTTGCCCCAGGTTTCCAGAACCAGCTGGAAGGTTCTAGAGCGTCCTCATGTTATCCTATGGGTCTATCTCAATGTTGACAGTTTTGGCAGTTGAAAGCCACCATTTTGTAGATCTGGGTGAATTCTAGTCAGGAAAAAGGCACCTGGGCCTGAGGTAAAAGACCATGAGGGCAAAAGAGCATCTATCCCCCCTGGACAACACCATAAAAATAGTCAGTGGACGCAAAAAGATATAATGGGTATGAGGGGCAAAAAGGGGACAAAATAAATAATGAATAGGAGGGACTTCCCAAAGGCAGACAGGTCTAACACGCGTCCCCCCCAGCTGAAAGTGGGGAGAGCTACCCAACCCCTTGGTAGTCCTCATCACTAAGGCGGAAATACCTGGAGAGACCGTCTGCATTGGTGTGGTCCACTCCAGGCCGATGTTCCACACGGAAGTCCATTCCCTGTAGGGAGATAGACCATCTCAACAACTTGGGGGTTTTCCCCCTTCATTTGCATCAGCCAACGAAGGGGTCGGTGGTCAGTCTGAACCAGGAAGTGCGAGCCAAACAGGTATGGCCGCAACTTCTTCAGAGCCCACACCACTGCAAAAGCCTCCCTCTCAATTGCACTCCACTTCTGTTCCCGGGGAAGCAGCCTCCTGGATAGGAAAACTACAGGCTGATTCAGACCCTCTTCATTAAGTTGGGATAACACTGCCCCAATGCCATGTTCTGATGCATCTGTCTGCACAATGAACTCCTTGGAGAAGTCTGGGGCCCTCAGGACCGGTGCTGCACACATTGCCTGCTTCAATTTTTCAAAGGCTTGCTGACAAGCCTCTGTCCAAACTACCCGTCGAGGTTGTTTCTTTGAGGTAAGCTCTGGGAGGGGCGCTTCAATAGTGCCATACCCCTTCACAAAGCGACGGTAGTAACCTGTGAGGCCCAGGAAAGCTCGGACCTCAGTCTGGGTCTTGGGGGGTTCCCAGGCCATGATTGCCTCAATCTTTTCCTGGAGGGGCTGCACTGTTCCCCTACCCACCAAGTGTCCAAGGTACACAACCGACCCCTGCCCAATCTGACATTTGCTGGCCTTGATTGTCAAGCCAGCTTGTTTCAGGGCCTGGAGAACTGCTTGCAAATGTTGCAAATGGTCCTCCCAACTGCTGCTGAAGACAGCAAATCCAGGTAGGCAGCGGAGAAACCCTCCATTCCGGAGAGGACCTGGTTCAACAGCCGCTGAAATGTGGCAGGGGCGTTCTTGAGCCCAAAGGGCATCACACAAAATTGGAAGTGTCCCTCAGGCGTGGAGAAGGCTGACCTTTCCTTCGCTCCATCTGTCAGGGAGATCTGCCAGTACCCCGAAGTGAGGTCAAAGGTACTTAGATATTGGGCAGCTCCCAGCCGGTCAATTAATTCATCCGCCCTAGGGATCGGATGAGCATCAGTTTTGGTAACTGAGTTCAGTCCCTGGTAATCCACACAGAACCTCAGTTCTGGAGTGGTGCCTGGTGGAGCTGCTTTTGGCACTAGAACCACCGGACTGGACCAGGGGCTGCTGGAAGGTTCTATAACTCCTAGCTCCAGCATCTTGGTAACCTCTCCATGGATGCTAGCCTTCACCTTGTCTGACAGCCGGTAGGTCTTTGACTTCACTAGTGGGCTGTCTTCTGTGTCCACATCATGGGTACACAGGTGGGTCCTTCCCAGGACAAGGGAGAACTACGTAGAGTACTGCTCCAGTATCTGGGGGCAGTCCTCCCGCTGTTCAGGAGTTAGGGATGGGGAGAGAATCACTCCCTCCACCGACCCATCCTTTTCCTGAGACGAGAACAAGTCTGGGAGAGGTTCGCTTTCCGCTTCCTCTCCTCCATCAGTTACCATCATTAAGATGACCTCCGGCCTCTCATGGTGGGGTTTGAGTCGGTTAGCATGTAGCACCCGTAGGTGGCTGTCGAGGGGTCTTAAGGTCCACCAGGTAGGTGGCCTTACCCTTCTTTTCTAACACCTCAAAGGGGCCTGTCCAGCGATCCTGGAGGGCACTTAGCTCTCCAGGTTCCATCACCCACACTTTCTGGCCAGGCTCCAGCTCCACCGGGTGAGCGTTGTGGTCATACCACTCCTTCATTACTGCCTGGCTGGCCTCCAAGTTGTCAGAAGCTTGCTTCCACAACTTCGCCATTTGGCTCCTGAAGGCCAGCATGTAGCTCACCACATCCTGGGGGGTTTCCTGGGAGACTTTTCCCATCCATCCTTCACCAGGCTGAGAGGACCACGTACAGGGTGCCCATACAGAAGCTCAAAGGGGCTGAAGCCCACTCCCTTCTGTGGCACTTCCCTGTGGGAAAATAGCAAACAGGGTAGGAGGACGTCCCATTTCCTCCGCAGGCTTTCAGGCAGACTTCTGATCATGCCCTTCAAGGTCTTGTTGAACCTTTCTACCAGTCCATTTGACTGGGGGTGATAGGGAGTGGTGAACTGGTAGGTCACTCCACACTCCTTCCACATTGCCCGCATGTACGCTGACATAAAGTTGGTCCCCCTGTCGGACACAACTTCTTTGGTTAAACCCACTCGAGTAAAGATCCCAATAAGGGCCCTAGCCACCACAGGTGCAGTGACAGTCCTCAGAGGAATTGCCTCTGGGTACCGGGTGGCATGATCCACCAGAACCAGGATAAACCTGTGACCATCTGTTGTCGGTGGATCCAATGGCCCCACAATGTCGATGCCCACCCTTTCAAAGGGGGTGCTAACGACAGGAAGTGGTTCCAGGGGAGCTTTCAGCTTCACCCCTGTTTTCCCACTGGCTTGGCAGGTTACACACGTCCGACAGTAGGTGTTAGACGCCACTTTCATCTGAGGCCAGTAAAAGTGGGGGACAAGCCGAGCAAAGGTCTTGTCCTGACCTAAGTGTCCTGCCAAGGGAATTTCATGAGCCAATTCCAGCAGAAAGGCTCGGTACCGTTGCGGGACTACCAAGGCCCTTGATGAACCAGGTAAAGGTACCTTGGGTTCACTGTAGAGGAGTCCATCCTCCCAGTAAATGTGGTAGTGTCCCGCAACGTCCCCTGCTGCCTGGGCTTCAGCCTGTCGCCTCAGTCCCTCAAGGGTTGGGCACTCCTTCTGGCCCTTACAGGACTCTTCTCTGGTAGGCCCTCCCTCCACATGCCACTCAGCAGGGATGGGCATGTCCTCCATAGAAACTACTTCCCCCTCCACGGACTCCTGGTCCACCACCGCAAGTGGCCGATCTGTCACATGGGGTGTGGAAGCCGAAGCAGGCTTCTCCTGTCTTCGGGTCTGTCCCTTTTTGGCAGCGGGTTGGGCCATTGTTCCAGGCTCCAACCCAGGCGAACTCCCTCTCCGGGCAGTCGCAGACCTTGTGCTTACACAGGCCCAGTCAGGTGTACCCAGCATCTCTGAATGCGTCCGGTATTCCTCCTCTCTCCAAGCATTGTGCTCCATGTCATTCCCCAGCAGACAATCAACTGGCACGGCAGGGCTTACGGCAACTCGAAGTGAACCTGCAACCCCTTCCCACTCAAAGGGAACCTCGGCCACGGGATAGTGGCCCATTCTGCCGTCAGCCATCGCGGCGGGGTGGAGTACATTGGGAATCAGCTGCTCTGGAGACACCAGATGACTTCTGACCATAGTCATACTGGCTCCTGTATCTCTCAGAGCCTCCCTTCTCTGGCCATTGATGGTGATCCACTGCCCATACTTGGTAGTATTTGGGGGCACCTGGATCTTAGGAACCATCTCCCGTTCTCCCAGGGACACTAAGGTGACACCCGCCCACTCACCCCCCTTATCTAAGGGCAACTCCTCCCCGAGCGCTACACTAGCTACTCCCGGGGCTTTTCCTCCGGTGGGAGGGGGTGGTCTCTTTGGGCATCTGACATCTCCCTTATAATGTCAAACACCACCACACTCAAAACAGTGGACAACCCTTGGCTGCTGGCTCTGGCCAGGATGAGGGTTTCTGGGCGGGTTAGCCTTAGGGGTGAAACCTGTTCCCTTTCCCGAGAAACTGTTTTGGGGACCTTTAGAGAACTCCCGCTTTTTATCTCCCACCTCCTTCTTCTGAGGGGCGCCCTGTCCGGCCTTTTGGGAATCCCCTCCAGTCCCCTTTGAGGACACCCGGGTACTTGCCCAGATGTCCGCCTCCTCTGCAAGCTTCCGGGGGTTGGTCAGCTTGCTGTCCACCAGGTGTTGGCGCAGCTCGGGAAAGCATTTCTCGAGTAGATGCTCTTTAAGAAAAAGGTCATATAACCCCTCATAGTCCTTCACCTCGCTGCCCTGTACCCAGCCCTCCAATGCCTTCCTTGCATAGTCCAGGAAATCCACCCAGTTTTGGGTGCTTAATTTGTGGCTCCCCCTGAACTTTTGGCGATACTTCTCCGGGGTTAGCCCAAACTTCCTGATCAATGCTAACTTCATGGTGGGGTAGTTGGTCTGCTCCTCCGGTTCTAAGGCTAACAAGGTGTCCCGACCAGTAGGAGGCATATATTTGTACAACCCACCCCCCCAGTGCTTCTCCTGGATCCCATGGGCTCTTAGGGAGACCTCATAGGCAGCCAGCCACTTGGCTATGTCATCCCCTTGGCTGTAGCTGGCAACTATGTCTTTAGGCAGGTAGGGTCTGGAGTCCCTGGTTAATTCTTTGGTTCGCTGCCACCATTCGGAGAATTGGAGGGCCCTAACTGTAGGGCCTTGAGTTCTAGCTCTCTCAGTTTTATCTCATGAGCCATCCTCTGTTACTCCCTCCCCTGTTCCAATTTTGCTAATTCCAATTTAAATGGTCTTTTCTCCCTCCTGTCTGTGAGTTCCGCTTCAGTCAAGCTTCCTCCGGAGACACTACTGCCCCTCCTAGAGTAGGTCATTGGTCCGGGGAGTAGGTTTCCCACCTCTGGATGGAACAATCCCTCTACCCCTATGACCGTGTCCCGGTCTGTCCCCTCTTCCTCCTCCTTCCCTTCTCTATGTGCTGCCACCCAAGCCCTCAAGCTGGTCTGGAGCTCCCCCTTCTTGGCACCCCGCTTAAAGAACACTCACATTTCTTGACAGAAGTCCTTTAGCTGGGCCACAGAATAAGTGTCCAGTTCTTCGAACGCAAATTCCATTTTGCTAAAGGCAATGTAGGGACAAGCACACAAAAAGAATAGAGTTACAAGGGCAACCTGAAGCTACCTCCACCCCACCACCAGGAATAAATTTGGAAAAAGCAAAAGTAAAAATTAGGAAGTCCGCTAGGAGAAAACTCCAGGTGTAGGTTAGTGGATTACACTTAGTTACTGCAGAGTAGTTGCAACCACAGTTCTCATCCCACCGCTGGACACCAATATGTTGGACCTAGAGTTGTCAGGTCACCTAGGGTAGCCTGGCCTAGGGTAAGACAATCAGCTATCAGAGGCACATGTGTAAAGATTGCATTCCACCCAGCAGTAACTCAAAGTAATTCCACTCAAAAATGACACTACACCAATTTTTTTATGGAAAAATAAGAGCTGTTTTATAAAAGTTCTCTTTCTTTCTTTAAATGTACTCTCCAGCACGTCTTTCTTTGCAATACTTCAAATCACATTTGTTTCGATTAATCATTAAGACATCACATTTGAGGAATGATTACTTGGTTTAAATCTTTTCACAAGCGCAGTACAGCGCAGACAGTTTCTCAGTTTTAACCTTTCCTCCTTTCACTTGTAAACATGGCTAACAATAGGCTTTATAAATATCTACCAGTTATTCTTGGCGGAGCATAGATCAACAATTAGCTGTTAACACAAAATTCCACAGTGAGCGCTACTATTACTCCTCCGACCTTTCACTCTCCTGGGCAGGTGCCATTGATCATTTCAGGAACCGCAAGGTAAGGTACATCACTTGTCTCATATATGCTGTACAGAGAAAATTCTCTCTCTGCCCTCAAGTATAAACTGTCTGTTATTTCCAGCTCATTGTAGGCCTGGTTGAATGAAGCCAACTCAGTCGCTGTTCCTGAATTCTCTCAGCTCTACGCTAAGGGCAGGAGAATTCCTTCTAACAAGTTCCCCCTCCACAGTTCTCCACACCTAGCTTCGTGGAAGTACTTCCGCTTTGGCCGAATCTAACTTGTGTGCCAATAACTACCGTTGCTTTTCCTCCCTCTCCTCACTTACTTCACACTTTGGTTGGGATCAAGCAGGATGGGGCTCAGCTAATGGGAAGATACAGTCTTCTCCCTTACTTCCTTCCAGACGCACAGGTTCTTAGGGCCGGTCTCCCGAGTTGTAGGGAGGTCTCCGCCTACGTTTCCTGGCGGCGCCCCTCCCGCTGGACTTACGCGGGAAGAAAACACCTCGGACTCCCTCAGCGCCTTCCCTCACCTCTCACTCGCGTAGGGGCTGTTGGAAAGCACTGCGCTTCCTGTCCTGCGCAGAAGCTGCACGACGATGCCGCCTCTCACCTCTGGGCTGGCGCTTCAAGCCGCTTCCTCTCTGGGACACTCCTCCCGGTCACGCCTCCGCTGAGCCTGCACGAAGGAGAGACGCTACTCTCCCCTCTCCGCGCAGAAGTGGAACCAGGACACCACTGCTCGGCAGCTTCCCCAAGCTGTCACACCACTCACTCATCTCACATCAATAAGTTAATAGAGGCCTGGGACAGCCTCGTGACACAGAAAAGAAAATAGTATCATGGACGCACAATTAATAATAATAGAGGCCTAAGCACGTGGCGTAGGACAGAAATACGACACAGAAATTTATGAACGCACAATTTTTAAGATTAGAGGTGTATAGGACCTCGTGACTTATAAAGAAATATTTCAATTATGTAAGTACAATTTAAAACCATTGAGGGGTAGGAAAGCCATATGTAGGATAAAAAAATAGCATTATGTACATACAATTTAGAGTGGAGGCTGACGTTATGACGTCTTCTCTTACCTTTGCTTGTGTCGTCTTTTGTCGTGTCTTGAAAGGCTGCGGTTTTGCTGAGTCTGGGGTGTTTTTGACAGTCTGTCTGTCATCGAAGCACAGGCAGGCAAAAGAGAGCTTGCTCACGTCAGTGCCCACATTATATGGGAACCGCGGGGGCTGATCACACCAATGCCAGGGCCGTCATTGGTAGCGTTTTCGCGGTCTGCAAGAATTATGGCCCTGGGGGACATGCCATTGGGTAATGTCTTGGTTTCCAGGCTAAATGATAGCAAGCATGCTAGGTGGTGGCATGTGGGTAGTGTTGGCGGGCGTGCACCACGCATGTGCAAGTATGAGTGTGTGCACTAACCATTAACAACAGAGAGAGATGGGGGCGGTGTTATAATGTACGCAGAGGCAGGCCCAGAATCGGATCTGCAATGAGTCAGCACTTCTAATCATTGTCCTTAGCGCGCCATGAGGTCTGATTTGTCACTGAGAGGGTGATCGCACCATAGTTTGTACTGCTTATCATACTCAGCGTGTACCCGCGCATACGGTATGAATATGCTTTGATGATACGCATCGCATTAAAGCTTCGGAGTGATGTCATGTACGGCATTCTGTACGCGAAAGGGGTAATGTTTCTACTTGGTTTAAAACATGTATGTATTTAATGTAGATACTAAGGGCAGACGTTTGGGATAACTATGATTTTTTTTAAATAGTTTTAATAATCCTATATTACTTTTAAAAAGAATTACACAAATCGCGGTAGAACATCGTGCGTACTCGTATTGAAAGAGCTGTGCAAGTGCATCATAAGCGTACGCAAAGCCATGTGACTTTAAAAGTAGAGATTTGATTGGTTCGTAACTTTTCCTATTGCGAGTGTTGAAAGTTCCGTCTCATTATAATTATTCGACTTTGGCTTTCTAAGAAGAAGCATTTGTTGTGAGAATCTTCTCAAATAGAAGGAAGATCACCATAATAAGAGCAATGGAGTCATCTTCCAGCAGTTCTTCAGAGGAATATTTAATTCCTGAAGAAGCTCCAAAGAAGAGGAAAGAAGATCTAATTTGGAAATTTTTCACTTTTCCAGAAGGTCAAAAAAAGGTTAATGCTGCAAAAGTAACCTGTAAAATTTGCCAAAGAACTCTTTCAAGCGGTGATCCATGTAAAAAATACTCCTTTGGCACAGCAAATATGGTGCAACACGTGAAGAACTTGCACCCAAGAACTTTGCTCGAGCTGAAAGACGGAGGTTGCACGAGAACCCACCTGCTGCTACAACAAGCACATCAACTGCAGCAGCATTTTCAGCAAGCAGTCCACACCCACATATTGATTCTGACTTTGCTAAAGTTAAAATTCTTTGCATTTATTGCGATAAACTTTTGTGTTATTGGGAACAGTCTATAGACCTGATGAAATGCAGGATGCAGGATCATTGCTGTCCTCGACATTAGTTGCTCTTTTTTTCATTCTTTTGTTCCGCTTGGAATTTGTTGAGAAAACAAAAAAAAAATACAAAACAAAAAAAAAAGTTATTTTTAGAACTACCTTCACTGGTCAAAGAAAGAACTATATTTCTATGTTAGTGTGTAAAAGTTTGTCAGAATGAATGTGTAGTTCATAAATGAATGAATGAATATATTACTAGGGGAATAGAGGGGACCCCGCCTGCTATAGGCCAATCTCCCTGTTAGACTCTGCTGTAAAAATCTTGGGTAGAGTCATTCTACAGAAATTAGGGGATTGGCTGTCGGGCAGGGGGGTGCTCTCTAACCTCCAGTATGGTTTTAGAGAACACAGGAGTACCATGGACCAATGTTTAAATTTGCACCTCCTCATAAGTAAATATACAATTGCAAAGGAGGGTCTTTTATACTTGGGGTTCATGGACTTTTCATTGGCGTTCGAATTGGTTAATCATTCAAAATGATGGCGAATCCTGCGGGAAATAGGTATAGATGCATCCTTGGTTCATTTTCTTAGTGACCTTCACCAGGACCTCTCTGCCTCTGTCAGGGTTACGCAGGAAGGCCGGTGTACAGGTAAATTTAGCTCTAGGAGGGGGTCAGACAAGGGTGCATACTGGCCCCACTCCTTTTTACGATTTATATTAACGCCCTTCAAAAATCCCTGGGCGTGGCTACCCTAGACACTCCGCGTATAGGGGAATCGGGGATCCCGGTACTCCTGTACGCGGATAACACTGTATTACTTGCACGCACAGGATTGGGCCTACAGAGGCTGTTGGACCACTTAGGCAGCTTCATGGATTCCCTTGACATAAAAGTCAATATTAAAAAATCTCACGTTATGGTGGCCGGAGCCCGAAGGAAGAATAGCAAGGTTAAAACCTTCACTTGCATGGGCGCGGAATTAATGAGGGTTCCGGTCTTCACCTATCTGGGAGTCCTCTTTGATGAGAAGGGCAACTGGGGACCCCAGCAGGAGCTGAAGAGCAATGTTGTTGCAAGATTCAAAACAGCCCTTTTTAGCTTCTCTAAGAGGTTGGGAGCACGGCCCGTGGAGGCTATGCTCAAGATATACAAATCCAAGTGTTTAGCGATTGCCTCTTATGGGGCAGCCATATGGGGTTGAAATGAAATGAAATGAAAAAAAGTACTTGATTAAGCGCACTGCGGCCAAGCGGCTTCCTGGCGCTGGGGACTAGACCAGACTCACAGAGGGGACCCAGGGAGACTAGCAGGGAAACGCCTGGGAGAACAAGAAAGTTTTGAGAGCTTTACGGAAATGGGTATAGATGGGGATAGAACGAATTGAAAGAGGAAGACTGTTCCAGAACCGGGGGGCTAGAACCGAAAAACGGGTGCCCCCTGTTCTGGATTTGCGGAAGCGGGGGACATGCAGAAGGGAGAGAGAGGAGGAGCGGAGAGTGCGGCTGGGGGCGTGGGGAGTGATGAGAGATCTGATAAAGAGAGGAGCTGTGCGGGTGTGTGCCCGAAAGGCCAAACAGGCCAATTTGAAAAAAGATCTAAGGCGCACAGGGAGCCAATGAAGGGACTTGAGTGCAGGGGTAATGTGGGAAGATTTGGGGAGACAAAGAATGAGGCGGGCTGCCTGATTTTGAATGGCCTGAAGGCGGCGGGTTTCATAAGCGGGTATGCCCACGTACAAGCCATTCCCATAGTCAAGGCGGGAGGTGATAAGAACCATGACGATGGTTTTGAGGGCGTCCGCAGAGAAAAACCGGGAAATCTTACGGATGAGCCGGAGGGACAAAAAACAAGAGGACACGACGGAGCTGATTTGGGCATGCATGGACAGGTCATGACTGACCTTCATGCCCAGAGTCCGAACAGAGGAAACCGGTGAAGGGGGGGAACCGAAGGAAGGGGGCCAGTGGACCGAGGACCAAGGGTTTGAAGGACCACCCGTGAGGACAAGCTCCGTCTTGTCCGGATTGAGCTTCAAGTGATTGAAGCTCATCCACTCGGATATAAAAACTAAGGTGGAACAGAACTTAGGGAGGGAATCAGAAGGGGAGGAGAGATCAAAGACGAGCTGGAGGTCATCCGCGTAGTTATACACAGAGACCCCCAGCTCGAGAAGAGAGATCATAAGAGGGTGGATATAAAGATTGAAAAGAAGTGGGGAAAGGGAAGAGCCTTGGGGGACCCCACAGGTAGTCAAGCGAGGGGGAGCGGAGAAACCTGAGAGGTGGGCCGCTTGGGACCTACCTTGAAGAAAGGACGCAAGCCAACAAAAAGGCGGCGCCCCGGATGCCCGCTGCGCTGACACGGTGGAGAAGGATGGAATGGTCGACCGTGTCAAACGCAGCGGACAAATCGAGGAGGACCAGAGCTTGGGGGAGGTTGATGTCAGCTTTCCCCTTGAGTTCGTCCAGGACCGCGAGGACCACTGTCTCCGTGGAGTGGCCTGGGCGAAAACCTGTCTGATGGAAGGCAAGGAGGTGGTTCTCCTCGATGTAGGTGGACAGACAATATGTGACGTAACTTTCAAGGATCTTGCCCAGATAAGGGAGAAGAGAGATAGGCCTAAAATGGGAAAGAAGAGAGGGATCCAGACCAGTTTTTTTAAGAATGGGAAGAACTATAGCAGATTTGAAGGATAAAGGGACAGAACCCAGGGCCAGAGAAGCGTTAAGAAGGGCGAGAGGAGGGGCGGGGCAGCTAGTGAAGAGAGTTCTAAGAATCCGTGCAGGAGCACAGTCCGCAGGAGAACCAGACTTGACTTTTACAAGCAGGTTAAGGAATAGCTCCAGAGAGATGGGTGGAAAATGATCCAGAAAGGAAGAGGGCAATGGGAGGGAGCAGGGGAAACCAGGTTGAAGCACAGTGGGGATATTAGCCTTTATGTTGGCGATCTTATGAATAAAATAGTCATTAAGTCAGGAGCAGAGGATCTGAGATGGAACGAGACTAGTGCTGGTGCGGTCAGAGGTAGCAAGATTATGAACCAAAGAAAAGATTTCTCGAGATTTATTGGCAGAGAGGGCAACTCTCTCGGTGAAGTATTTAGTTTTAGCCGCGAGGATCGCTCTTTTATAATCATTGAGGAGGAGTCTGTATTTGGCGCGGAGAGTGGGACAGTAGTTCCGTCTCCAATGACGTTCCAACCGCCTGAGATCGAGTTTAAGAGCTTTAAGCTCAATGGTGAACCATTTGTGCGCGTCATAGGGGCGGACGGCTTTGACCTTCTTGAGCGGGGCGGCCTGATCGCAAGAAGAAGAGAGCCAGATACTAATAGCGTCTGCCTGAGAATCCAAAGGGTTACGCACCTCTGAATAAAATACAAGTGGTAGAAAACAGGTTTCTTAGAACTCTTTTGTCAGTACCCCAGTCGACCCCGACATTTTCCCTACATACTGAATTAGGCTTGGGATATATCCCAGACCACCTAAAAATGGCCCCATTGATTTAATGGGCGAAAACTAGGCTAAATGAGGAGATTACCCTTAATCACCTGATCCTAAAAGATTGTGCAGCCCTCGAGAAGGCAGATAGGATCCCATGGCTGACGTACGTTAGAGAGGCGTGCGCCAGACTAGGACGACCGGAAATATATACATCTCCGGAGGGCATAAAGAAAGAGGATTTAGGTTGGATTAAATATAACTTTCGGAACTTGTTGGAGGCGGAAAGGGAAGAGCAGGAGCTAGGAAAACCAGCTGTGAGAAGCAATTATGGTTTACTAACTTCCCCATCTATTGAACCAAATCTAAAGATTGTTATTAAGCCGTTTCACCGCTTTTTGTTGGTTAGATTTCAGTTCAATCTAATTTATCTTACTTTGGGTATATTTCCCAATTGCGGGAAACCGGACGATGCTGCACCATGCTCCTGTGATAGGTTCTCTACACAAGACACACTTCATCTTGTAATGTTCTGTGAGCATTTTTCAGAGGCGCGCAAAAAATTCTTAAACCCTATATTACGAGAAGCTGGATTTGTACAAGTGAGGCCTGCTCTTTTATATTTGCAAATGCTGAGTAGTGTGCATGTTATTTTCAGCGTAGCAAGCTTTCTGGTGGCTGCGGCCCGGGTAAATAATAAAAGACATATTTGTACGTGACTGTTTTGTAGGTCCAACAGGGGGCTTATGGTTTTAATTCAAGAAACCCAATGATGCACTTTAAATTGTAAATATCGTACCGTTGAATCTTTTTCGGTATTGGATAATTTGCATTTTAAGCAATCGCCTTATGATACATTCAATGTTTGATCTTTGTATTGTAAATAGTGGATTTATGAACAGTAACAAACGAATGCTTATTTTTTTTTAACTATTTTAATAATTGGTGGATGTATGTATTGTTTCTTCTTTTATGATTTTAATTAATCGAAATAACGAACTTTGACTGACTGACTGACTGAATGAATATATTACTAGTGTATGGAGAATGTGAAAGTGCAGAGCTATTAGGAAGTGCTACAGCAAAAATCTATTAGGTGTTTACCTGTAGTATGTGCGAAGCACTTGAATGTAACATATGTACATAAATATGTTAGAAGTCTATGCTTCAATTTGCGCTGCTGGTGAAACTGCCTGGGTGAATTTGTATGTGTTAGCGGTGGATTTACAATCCCCTTGTGTTTCTTTTACACAGCCGTTGCATCACTTTTGTGACACAGCGGTAGTGCAAAAGATGTGCCATGGCGTGTGCTATTAGCAATGTGATGCATCTGGAGGGTGCATTACATTGTAAAGCCCTGCGCCAGAAGAGGCTTTCCTGTACAGAAGGGGGTGCAGCAATGCCTCCTAAAAGTGACTGAGTGAAATGTATAACATTTCATTCAGTCACTTTTGAGCTTATGCTGCGTCAAAACCTTGCACATGCTTGAAGCAGGTGTAAGGATTGATACAGCTTTGTGAGCATAGGGCCCCAGCGCATTGCTGTAGTTGGGTTATACTTGCAACCGAGGTCAAGCAATAATTAATCCAAAAATTCCTTTGCAATTTAGTTTTGTTATTATTTTATAATAAGAATATGAAATATAATCAAAAAAATTAAATACATCTAAATATTTATATTAAAAATATAAGAAATTTGTATAAAAAGAAAGACATAATAATTAATACATTTATAACTTATCATATACAAAACCTTTGAAATTCACTGAAAAAACCATAGGTTTCAGAAACGTTATAGTTAGGAATTAGCATTTAAAAAACCTTGCAAATTCATTGAAAAAACCATAGGTTTCACACACGTCATAGTTAGGAATTAGCATTTAAAAAAACATGCAAATTCATTGAAAAAACCCTAGTTTTCACACGTTATAGTAAGCTGAACATTTCTCTCATACAAAACCTTTGAAATTCCTCCATTATAGTTAGCTCAGCTAACTAAAACTTGCGCGCCCGCAATGCACTGCTGATGACGTCACATATAACATCATTCATGACATGGTCAGTGACATCACTCATGACATCACTGATGACATCTCAAATGAAATCACCGCCAAGTACTCACCTGTGCCAACCAGAGAATCCCAAATTCCTAACAGTCCGGCACATATTACTACACTACAAAATACTGCTTTCAGTTCATTGACTCAATGGTAAATCTTCCATTATTTGTAGTACCCCCTTATGGAAACTGCTGCTTTAACCTTCTTACAATGGTAGTCGAACCATCAGATTGCCATTAAAACATGGTTGGCTTTGACCAGAAGTAATACTATTATCACCCCTGGCATCACACATGGACCCTGGAGCAGTGCAGATACTGAGTGAGGGAAGCTTGCGTTGATGAAGTTCTTGCTGTAAATGTTTTATTAACAAAGAAAGTCTCTACTGCTGATGCACGAGGTATCAGTTCAGCAGGTGAGTGAAGTTTTCTTTGCTGGTGCCCCTGGCATCACACATGGACCCTGGAACTCTGCAGATTCTGTGCATGTTCAGAGAGTGGGGGAAGCTTGCACTGCTGACATTCATTCTGTAAACTTTCTGTAAACCAAAAAAGCTTCCACTGCTGATAAACATGAGGTGTCAGTGAAGCATATTTTGCTGGTGCCACCGGCATCACACATGGACCCTCAAACAGTGCAGATACTTTGCATGTTCAGAGAGTGAGGGAAGCTTGCATTGCTGATGTCCATGCTGTACATGTTTGGTTAACCAAGAAAGCTTCTACTGCTGATACGCTTAAGGTATGAGTTCTGCAGGTGAGTGAAGCTTTCTTTGATGTGCCTATACTGTGTCTGTTGGATGGAGGGATGATTGCACTACAGATTTCCTTTCACTGTTTCTTGTGCTCGTGAGGGAAGCTTGCACTGCTGGTTTCCAATCTGTACCTTTTCTAAGAAAGATAAAAGACAACACTGCTGTTGCCCAAGTGGCAGAGCGAGGGAAGTGCTCACTACTAATGTCCCTTGTGTACCTGTTTTGGTAATGAAGGAACCTTACATATCTAATGTCAATGCTGCACCTGTTAGGTGAGGGAATGTTGCAGCCACTCCTGCTGCCATGCTGTACCTCTCTGAGCACGAGGAAATGTGCACTTCTGATGTCAATATGAATCCTGTTCTGTGAAGCAATGATGCTGCCACTCCTGCTGTCATGCTGTACTTCTCTGAGCAGGAGAAAATGTGCACTTCTGATGTCTATAAGAATCAGGTTCTGTGAGAAAAGGAATCTTGCATCACACATGTCCATTCTAGCACTCTGAGGGAGTGAATCTTACCCTGTTAATGTTTGTGATATACCTTTTGCATTGGTGTGGGAAGCTTGCACTATTGATGTCCATGCATTACCTGTTATGTCAGGGAGTAAAGCTTGCGCTTCTGATTTCCAAGAAGAACCTGTTCTTTGTTTTAGGGAAGCTTGCATTACAGATTCCCATAGTGCATCTGCTCTGTGGGGGGTAAAGCATGCACTTCTACTAACTTGTTATGTCTGTTCTCTGCGGGAGGACAACTCACACTTTTGAAGACCATGCTATACATAGTCTGTGAGGGAGGTAAGCTTGCATTGGTGTTGCTCATGCTGCATATGTTCAGTTATCAAGGGAAGCTTCCACTGGTGATGTCCAGGCAGCATATGTTCAATTATCAAGGAAAGCTTGCATTGGTGATGTCCATGCAGCACATGTTCTATTATCAGAGGAAGTTTGCCCTGGTGACGCAAATGTCACACATGTGCTTTAACAGAGGGAAAAACACATTTCTGATTGACATTCTGGGCCCACTCTATCATGAGGTGAACACTGCAATGTTGATGCCCAAGGTACATCTTTTGTTATAGTGAGGGAGTCTTGCTCAGTTGATGCCCATGAGGTGCTTAGTGTGGGAAGGTGTAAAACATGGTCAGAGAGGGAGGAACGTGTGCACCGCTTATCTCCATGGAGTCCCTGTGGTTGTAGCAAGCAAAGCCTGCACTGCTGATGCCTGTGCTCCACCCTTCTGTGAAGGAGGGCAGCTTGCTCCCCTGGCTCTATGCATATTCTGTGAGTGTATGAATCTTTCATTGGTAATGTCAATGCTGTGCATGTTCCTTCATCATAGGAAGGTTGAAGGTGTCATGCCCATGCTGTGCTTATTCTTTGAAAGGGAGACGTTTGCACTGATGATGGCCATGCTGGACTTGCTCCTTGATGCAGTGAGGACTACACTGTAGGTATCCACACTGCAACTTATATGATAATGAGGGAAGCTTGCACTGTTGCTTTCCTTGTGTTACCAGTTCTGTCATAGATACATGATTGACCCACTGATTCATTCTTTGTGTGAGGAAGGTTGGCTCTACTGATACCCATAATAGGGCATGTTAGGTCATGTTCTGTCAGGGAAGGAAGCTTTCTCTTATTCTGTTGTGCTGGACATGTTCTTTGTTTGATGCTTGAGGCGAGATGTGCCTGTTCTGTGTAAGAGGACCTCACACATTACTGATGCCCAAGCTACATATATTCTGTGAGTGAGAGAAGCTTGCAGTGGTTATATTCATGCTGTAAATGTTTATTTCCAAAGGGCACTTGCACTGATGGTGTCTATTTTGCACCTGCTCTTTGGCTGAGAAAAAAGTACATTGCAGTCCCACCACAGGCATTGTGCAAGAGAGCATTGAGATACTCAAGTAGTGTGTGTGACTGTCAAGCATTTCTATAAAAATATTCAATAGCTTGTTGCCAACTTGTATGCATGGTTAGGAATTTTGGGAATGAGTCAAGCAATTTGCCACCCTCTACATGGCACATAAATATTACATACATTCTGTTTGAACCAGGGATGTCAGGTCACCTAGGGTAGCCTGGCCTAGGGTAAGACATGCATTTCTAAAGCACAAGTGTGAAGGTTGCCACCCACCCAGCAGTAAATCCACGCAATAGCACTCAAAAAGGACACTACACCAAAGTATGGAAAAATAAGAGCTTGTTTATAAAAATAATATACTCTGCTTTATACTTTTTAAAATCACAGCTCAGTATGGAACATTAAATCCCGTCAAAACACTTAGTCTAACAAAGTTACTAAATCAACATTTTAAGCAGTTTTCCTATTAGAGGTCACAGCTCAATACAGCTTAGTTCTAAAATTGATACAATCCCTGCAGAATTGCTAAATTAATTCATCAATTGACATCACTAGTACATTACATTAAACTCTGCTGGTTTGGCTCTCCAAACCTTTCATTACAGCATTACTTCAGAAGAGGCAAGATCAGTACTTATACTTAGTCAGATATGCTATATCCATTACATTTGGTACCCCTACAATTCCCCTTTACTATGAACCAAGATTAACTAGTTATAACCAATTAACACAGCAATCAATGAAGTCCCGACAGGGATTCCTTAGGGGCACTGCACTCCTGGGGACAGATTCTCTGTTCAGTTACTTGTCAGTGCTCAATCACGGGCACTAGTCTTACCCTGGTTGTGAAGGTCACTTCCCCAACGTGAATATCTCCTTACTTGTGTTAAGGTTGAAGCTGGAACCTTCATGCGCCAGAAACAAGGGGGAAAACTGGGTGATATGGCCAAGGAACCGAGGGCTGGAAAGGCTCTCTCGCCTCTGTGCTCCCTTATCCCGCTCGGGCCGACTCCTCTGTGAGGCGCTCGAGCGGAAGGAACAAAGGCAGGAACCACGATGCCCTCCTGGCCCCTACCGGGCCTCTCAACTCTCCCTCCCTGCTCGGGCCAGCTCCTTGGTGTGGCGCTCGAGCAGTAGGAAAAGGCAGATCACGGCCACAAGCTGAGGAAGCAACCGGCGCCCCTCCTCAGCGCTGGTCGACGAGAACACTTCTCCAGCGGACATGCGCGGTGGCGCTCGCGCTGGTGCCGCCTCCCACTGCGCCCGCTCAAAGGAAAGGCTCTTCACTCCCGGGCCTGCTCGATCCTAGGCCCCTCCTGTGCCAGGAATAACTGCAACACTTGGGCATGCGCGAAGGCGCCTTTTGGACAGTGTCTCGCCCTCACTTTCTCCTGTCAACCGGGGCGCTGCACAGCAACGCGACTGGAGCACGATCGGTGCCCCAGGGGTCCCGCTCCTAATTCGATGAAGGGAACGAGTTCCTAGCCCCTCACTTTCCACCTAACAGGCTGAAAGGCTTGCCACACACCACAGGATCAGTCAGTGGTAAGAAAAGCTTGTTGTATACTAAGGAAGTGCTTCCTTTCCACACTATAGAGAGGAGGGGGAGTAAAAGGGGGGGCTCCTTCAGAGTAGAGCCACAGAGCTCTTCTTCAGCACTAATCCCCTATCCCTCCTTACTGAACAGACTTAGGGGCACCAGGGAACTCTTAGTTCTGCTCCCAGGGCAGGGTCCTTCTCAGTTCCCAAGACTACTGGAATTAACCCCTTCCCCTCTCTGTCCAGGATCAGCAGGATGAACTAACTTGGCTAGGACAACAGGAAATGGGAGGTGGGAAAGCCTTGACAGAGGGCTACCCTTGTAGAGCAATCCACCCTTCAGGATCCTACCCCTACCAGACCTCAGCCTTCACTCTAGCTGCTCCTCACTGACAGACAAAATGGCTGTCCAGCATTCCGCCTTTTATAGGCTGACCCTCAGGAGTCCAGAAGGGACCAGAAGGTTCTGGAACGCCCTATACTTCTCTATGGGACAGGTTCCTGGTGTATCAGTTAGGGCAGTTGGTAGCCACCATTTTGTGACTCCAACTATTCCTGTCAGAACAGGCCTCAGGGCAGTGAGGTGAAAAACCACGAGGGGGGGGGGAAAGAACACCTATCCCTTTGACCAACACCTAGAAAAAGTTAGCGGACAAAAATTATTAAAGGTATGAGGGGCAAAAAGGGGACAAAATAAATAATAAATT
Organism: Lissotriton helveticus; assembly: GCF_964261635.1. NCBI lineage: Eukaryota > Metazoa > Chordata > Amphibia > Caudata > Salamandridae > Lissotriton > Lissotriton helveticus. The sequence continues at coordinate 674,539 of NW_027611854.1, forward strand.
GGAGGGACTACGCAAAAAGCCAGACAGGTCTAACACGCGTCCCCCCCAGCTGAAAGTGGGGAGAACTACCCAACCCCTTGGGAGTCCTCATCACTAAGGCGGAAATACCTGGAGAGACCGTCTGCATTGGCGTGGTCCACTCCAGGCCGATGTTCCACCCGGAAGTCCATTCCCTGTAGGGAGATGGACCACCTCAACAGCTTGGGATTTTCCCCTTTCATTTGCATCAGCCAACGAAGGGGTCGATGGTCAGTCTGAACCAGGAAGTGCGAACCAAACAGGTATGGCCGCAGCTTCTTCAGAGCCCACACCACCGCAAAAGCTTCCCTCTCAATTGCACTCCACTTCTGTTCCCGGGGAAGCAGTCTTCAGGATAAGAAGACCACAGGCTGATCCAGGCCCTCTTCATTTAGTTGCGATAACACTGCCCCAATGCCATGTTCTGATGCATCTGTCTGGACAATGAACTCCTTGGAGAAGTCTGGGGCCTTCAGGACCGGTGCTGCACACATTGCCTGCTTCAACTTTTCAAAGGCTTGCTGACAAGCCTTCGTCCAAACTACCCGTCGAGGTTGTTTCTTTGAGGTGAGCTCTGTGAGGGGCGCTACAATAGTGCCATACCCCTTCACAAAGCGACGGTAGTATCCTGTGAGGCCCAGGAAAGCTCGGACCTCAGTCTGTGTCTTGGGGTGTTCCCAGGCCATGATTGCCTCAATCTTTGCCTGCAGGGGCTGCACTGACCCCCTACCCACCAAGTGTCCAAGGTACACAACCGACCCTTGCCCAATCTGGCATTTGATGGCTTTGATGGTCAATCCAGCTTGTTTCAGGGCCTGGAGAACTGCTTGCAAATGTTGCAAATGGTCCTCCCAACTGCTACTGAAGACAGCAATGTCATCCAGGTAGGCAGCAGAGAAACTCTCCATTCCAGAGAGGACCTGATTCACCAGCCGCTGAAATGTGGCTGGGGCATTTTTGAGCCCAAAGGGCATCACACAAAATTGGAAGTGTCCCTCAGGCGTGGAGAAGGCTGACCTTTCCTTTGCTCCATCTGTCAAGGAGATCTGCCAGTACCCTGAAGTGAGGTCAAAGGTACTTAGGTATTGGGCAGCTCCTAGCCGGTCAATTAACTCATCCGCCCTAGGGATCGGATGAGCATCAGTCTTTGTAACTGAGTTCAGTCCTCGGTAATCCACACAGAACCTCAGTTCTGGTGTGGTGCCTGGTGGGGCGGCTTTTGGCACTAGCACCACCGGACTGGACCAAGGGCTGTTGGAAGGTTCGATAACTCCCAGCTCTAGCATCTTGGCAACCTCTCCATGGATGCTAGCCTTCACCATGTTGGACAGCCGGTAGGTCTTCGACTTCACTGGTGGGCTGTCCCCTGTGTCTACATCATGGGTACACAGGTGGGTCCTTCCCGGGACAAGGGAGAACAACGAAGAGTACTGCTCCAATACCTGGCGGCAATCCTCTCGCTGCTCAGGAGTTAGGGATGGGGAGAGAATCACTCCCTCCACCGACCCATCCTTCTCTTGAGACGAGAAGAGATCAGGGAGAGGCTCGCTTTCTGCTTCCTCTGCACCATCAGTCACCATCATCAGGATGACCTCTGGCCTCTCATGGTGGGGTTTGAGGCGATTGGCATGCAGCACCCGTAGGGGCTGTCGCTGGGTCTTAAGATCCACCAGGTAAGTGGCCTTACCCTTCTTTTCCAACACCTCAAATGGGCCTGCCCAGCGATCTTGGAGGGCACTAAGCTCTCCAGGTTCCATCACCCACACTTTCTGGCCAGGTTCCAATTCCACCGGGTGAGCATTGTGATCGTACCATTCCTTCATTACTGCCTGGCTGGCCTCCAAGTTGTCAGAAGCTTGCTTCCACAACTTTGCCATTTGGCTCGGAAAGGCCAGCATGTAGCTCACCACATCCTGAGGAGGCTTTCTGGGAGACTTTTCCCATCCATCCTTCACCAGGCTGAGAGGTCCCCGCACAGGGTGCCCGTACAACAGTTCAAAAGGGCTGAAGCCCACTCCCTTCTGCGGCACTTCTCGGTAGGAAAACAGCAAACAGGGCAGGAGGACGTCCCATTTCCTCCGTAGGCTCTCAGGCAGACTTCTTATCATGCCCTTCAGGGTCTTATTGAACCTCTCTACCAGTCCATTCGACTGGGGGTGATAAGGAGTGGTGAACCGGTAAGTCACTCCACACTCCTTCCACATCGCCCGCATGTAAGCCGACAGAAAGTTGGTCCCCCTGTCGGACACAACTTCCTTAGGGAATCCTACTCGGGTAAAGATTCCCATCAGGGCCCTAGCCACCACAGGTGCAGTGACAGTCCTCAGAGGAATGGCCTCTGGATAACGTGTGGCATGATCCACCAGAACCAGGATAAACCTGTGACCAGCTGTTGTTGGTGGATCCAATGGCCCTACAATGTCGATGCCCACCCGTTCAAAGGGGGTGCTAACGACTGGAAGTGGTACCAGGGGAGCTTTCAGCTTCACCCCCGTTTTCCCACTGGCCTGGCAGGATACACATGTCCGACAGTAAGTGTTGGACGCCACTTTCATCTGAGGCCAGTAAAAGTGGAGGACAAGCCGAGCAAAGGTCTTGTCCTGGCCTAAGTGTCCTGCCAAGGGTATTGCATGAGCCAATTCCAGCAGAAAGGCTCGATATTGCTGCGGGACTACCAAGGCCCTTGATGAGCCAGGTAAGGGTACCTTGGGTTCACTGTAGAGGAGTCCATCCTCCCAGTAAATATGGTGGTGTCCCGTAGCATCACCTGCTGCCTGGGCTTCAGCCTGACGCCTCAGTCCCTCAAGGGTAGGGCACTCCCTCTGCTCCTTACAGAATTCCTCTCTGGTAGGTCCTCCCTCCACGTGCCACTCAGCAGGGATGGGTAAATCCTCCAGAGAGTCTACTTCCCCCTCCACAGACTCCTGGTCCACCACTGCAGGTGGCCGATCTGTCACATGGGGTGTGGAGGCCGAAGCAGGCTCTTCCTGTCTTCGGGTCTGTCCCTTTTTGGCAGCGGGTTGGGCCATTGTTCCAGGCTCCAAGCCAGGCGAACTCCCTCTCCGGGCAGTCGCAGACCTTGTGCTCACACAGGCCCAGTCAGGTGTACCCAGCATCGCAGAATGCGTCCGGTATTCCACCTCTCTCCAAGTATTGTGCTCCATGTCATTCCCCAGCAGACAATCAACTGGCACGGCAGGGCTTACGGCAACTCGAAGTGAACCTACAACCCCTTCCCACTCAAAGGGAACCTCAGCCACTGGATAGTGGCCCATTCTGCCGTCAGCCATCGCGGCGGGGTGGAGTACATTGGGAACCAACTGCTATGGAGACACCAGTCAACTTCTCACCATAGTCATACTGGCTCCTGTATCTCTCAGAGCCTCCCCTCTTTGGCCATTGATGGTGACCCATTGCCCATACTTTGTAGTATTTGGGGGCACCTGGATCTTTGGAACCATCTCCCGTTCTCCCAGGGACACTAAGGTGACACCCGCCCACTCACCCCCCTTATCTAAGGGCAACTCCTCCCCGAGCGCTACACTAGCTACTCCCGGTGGTTTTCCTCCGGTGGGAGGGGGTGGTCTCTTTGGGCATCTGACATCTCCCTTATAATGTCCAACACCACCACACTCAAAACAGTGGAGAACCCTTGGCTGCTGGCTTTGGCCAGGATTAGGGTTTCTGGGCGGGTTTACCTTAGGGGTGAAACCTGTTCCCTTTCCTTGGAAATTGTTTTGGGGACCTTTAGAGAACTCCTTCTTTTTATCTCCTCCCTCCTTCTTCTGGGGGGCGCCCTGTCCGGCCTTTTGGGAATCCCCTCCAGTCCCCTTTGAGGACACCCGGGTACTTGCCCAGATGTCCGCCTCCTCTGCAAGCTTCCGGGGATTGGTCAGCTTGCTGTCCACCATGTGTTGGTGCAGCTCGGGAAACGTTTCTCGAGGAGGTGCTCTTTCAAAAGTAGATCATACAACCCCTCATAGTCCTTCACCTCACTGCCCTTGACCCAGCTCTCCAATGCCTTACGTGCGTAGTCAAGGAAGTCCACCCAGTTCTGGGTACAAAACTTGTGGCTCCCCCTGAACTTCTGACGGTACCTTTCTGGGGTAAGCCCAAACTTCCTTACTAATGCTAGCTTCATGATGGGGTAGTTGGTTTGCTCCTCTGGTTCCAGGGCCAGCAAGGTGTCCCGACCAGCAGGAGGCATGTATCTATACAAACCACCCCCCCAGTGCTTCTCCTGCACCCCATGGGCTCTTAAGGAGATCTCATAGGCAGCCAACCACTTGGCTATGTCATCTCCCTGACTAAAGCTAGCAATAAGGTCTTTTGGCAAATAGGGTTAGGATTCCCTAGCTGTTTCTTTGGATTCGCTGCCACCATTTATTACAGGAGAGGGCCCCCTTTGCAGGGCCTGGAGATCCAACTCTTTCAACCTGAACTCATGAACCCTCCTCTTCTCTTCCTTCTCCTGCTCCAGCTTAGCCAACTCCCATTTTAATTGCCTCTTTTCCCTCCGGTCAGCGAGCTCTGCTTCGGTTAAGCTTCCCCCGGAGACACTACTGCCTTTCCTGGAGTAGGACCCTGGTCCTGGGAGTAGGTTTTCCCCCTCCGAGTGGAATAATCCATTTATCTCCACAACCGGGTCCCGGTCTGCCCCTTCATCCTCCTCCTTCCCTTCTTTGTGTGCCTCCACCCAAGCCCTTAGACTGGTCTGGAGTTCCCCCTTCTTGGCACCATGCTTAAAAAATACCCCCATTTTCTGGCAGAAATCTTTCAGCTGAGCCACAGAATAGGTATCTAGGTTTTCTAATGCAAACTCCATTTTACAATAGGCAATACCAAGTTACACACAAGGAAATTAGAGTTGCAAGGGCAACCTAAAGCCACCTCCACCCCACCACCAGGAACACATTTGGAAAAACAAAAGGACAAATTAGGAGGGCCTCTAGGAGAAAACTCCTGGTGTAGGCTAGTGTATTACGTTTAATTACTACTGAGTAGCTGCAACCACAGTCAGGATCCCACCGCTAGCCACCAATCTGTTGGAACCTGGGATGTCAGGTCACCTAGGGTAGCCTGGCCTAGGGTAAGACATGCATTTCTAAAGGCACAAGTGTGAAGGTTGCAACCCACCCAGCAGTAAATCCACGCAATAGCACTCAAAAAGGACACTACACCAAAGTATGGAAAAATAAGAGCTTGTTTATAAAAATAATATACTCTGCTTTATACTTTTTAAAATCACAGCTCAGTATGGAACATTAAATCCCGTCAAAACACTTAGTCTAACAAAGTTACTAAATCAACATTTTAAGCAGTTTTCCTATTAGAGGTCACAGCTCAATACAGCTTAGTTCTAAAATTGATACAATCCCTGCAGAATTGCTAAATTAATTCATCAATTGACATCACTAGTACATTACATTAAACTCTGCTGGTTTGGCTCTCCAAACCTTTCATTACAGCATTACTTCAGAAGAGGCAAGATCAGTACTTATACTTAGTCAGATATGCTATATCCATTACATTTGGTACCCCTACAATTCCCCTTTACTATGAACCAAAGATTAACTAGTTATAACCAATTAACACAGCAATCAATGAAGTCCCGACAGGGATTCCTTAGGGGCACTGCACTCCTGGGGACAGATTCTCTGTTCAGTTACTTGTCAGTGCTCAATCACGGGCACTAGTCTTACCCTGGCTGTGAAGGTCACTTCCCCAACGTGAATATCTCCTTACTTGTGTTAAGGTTGAAGCTGGAACCTTCATGCGCCAGAAACAAGGGGGAAAACTGGGTGATATGGCCAAGGAACCGAGGGCCGGAAAGGCTCTCTCGCCTCTGTGCTCCCTTATCCCGCTCGGGCCGACTCCTCTGTGAGGCGCTCGAGCGGAAGGAACAAAGGCAGGAACCACGATGCCCTCCTGGCCCCTACCGGGCCTCTCAACTCTCCCTCCCTGCTCGGGCCAGCTCCTTGGTGTGGCGCTCGAGCAGGAGGAAAAGGCAGATCACGGGCACAAGCTGAGGAAGCAACCGGCGCCCCTCCTCAGCGCTGGTCGACGAGAACACTTCTCCAGCGGACATGCGCGATGCCTACCCGCTCGTGCCATGCTACCCTAGGGGACTGGTGACCCCAGTTCCAACACATTCACAAAAGTACAATGAATTAGTTAATCGGGCACCAAATGACCCTTGGAATCAATGAATGATTGATTTACTTTTCTTTCATAAGTAAATAAAGACAGAGAGGCGCCATTATGCCTACACCATACACCTCTAACTGTTACTGTCTGATTTACATGGTTAAAAACGAGGCGTTAGAGCAAAGGAACTATCCCCATTGGCCCAGCGTGGCACCATGATATTTCTCAAAATGCAATAATTAATATGATAATACTATTTATAATTTCAAAGGCTGTGACACTATAATATAAATGTAATGTTGCCGCTTATAGAGTGGAAATGTGGTTCTGGGTATTAGGTCCCAATGTTCAGAATGTTCAAGGGAAGCCATGGCTTCAAATGTACACAGCGACCAAGGCTTGAGGCATCGTCTATGTGATGTCACAACTCAGAACCCTGGCCATAGCAACTAATATCACATCAGAACCTTCAGTGTTCAGAGAGATCAGGACAGGAAAGGTGAAGTACCAGGGCTCTCAGAGGCAATACAAAGGAGGGTCCCAGTGGCCTTACCCCAGCGAACTTTGCTGATGCACCCGGAACGACACAGGAACTTCCTGATTACGAGGATGAAGGTAAGAGTCCGGAATGGGGTCAGAATAAAAGGATGCGGACCTGGGCTGTAAAGAAGGGCTGGTATCTCCCAGGCCCAAAGAACCACTATGACACAAACTTGGCATAAAAACCTCTGAACTTAAGAAAAGGGTATGATGTATTTGTAGAGGGTGAGTGATGACTACATGGTTTGTTCAAGTCGAGGTTGAATCCTGAATATTCACTAAGTAATACACTATGTTTAAGTGGAAATGAACAGTTGACAAGGAACCTGCCAATGTTAAAACAAAGCCCATGCTTAAAACTGTCTAGGACTTAACATTCAACCATATCAATACAAAATAAAAGTGTGACAGAGGTACAATACTCAACCTTTTATGACAAATATCATCTACTCAGGGATGGCGATAGGCATGGGCAACGGCCCAGGGCCCCGCACTCAGTCCACCAATATGGGGGCCTTGCACCTATGCTCCAACGCTGCTAGGCCATGGGGAAGGGCACTTGGCTCCTGGCCCCAAACTGGGCCGGACTGGCCGTAGCGGGCACCGGTTTTTCCCCATTGTACCGGAATGATGGGGGCCGGTTTTGAACCCGGGGGTGGGGGGGTCATTTTTGTTAGTGGGGACAGGTTTTGTAATCAGCCCCTTATAACAAAAGTCCAAGCAGCAGAGGGGTTTCGGCCAGCACCCTCCCCTCCCCCTGGAGGCTGGTCAAACTTAATTGCCAGGGCTGATTTGCGATCCCTGTCCAGCCCTGCCTCACAGGCATGTGGTGCGCTGCCAGGAACAGGGGAAGTCCCTTCGATACGCCAAGCAGCTCTCACTATTTCAGCCCTAATGAGCTTTGGAAGAGATGCTTATCAGTGTCTGGGAGTGGCTGTTGCTGCACAGGAGGGGCCCTGCACCATGCAGGTTCAGGATCAGCTTCAAATTTTGGGATGCAAATAGGGTTGTCACCTTTGCAGGAGAAAAATCAAGGCCATTCATTGCTGTTTTAGGAGTTTGCAAATGCCGGGACAAACTAATAACTACCACTTTAAACATAAGCATCTGTATTATTTATAACAAGTCATTTCTGTCTTTGTTCACCTGAATTAGTACTCAGGGATGGGTGCAGCTCTAGAGCACGTTTAAATGTGTTTTCTGTTTATATTTAAAGTTTTGAATATGTACAGATAAGGCCTAAAAATAACAGTTTTAGGTGATTTGGTACCAGCCCGGACATGAAACAGAACAGAACAAGACAGAAAACCAGCCAGGTGGCAACCCTAGATGCAAACAGCCTTGAATGAGGGATGAAAAGCATTTTTTGCAATTTTGTATAGCACAAATGCGACCTGAAGGCATTGGAGTGCTTAACATGAGAACCAGTTACATTATACAAGGACACATTCTTTTCTTTTCTTAGGCACACGGAGACTAAGGGCCAGATGTAGGTAAATCTATTTTACCGACTCATAAATACCTAATTTTACCGATTCGGTATTTATGAATCGATAAACTAGAAGTACTGAGATGTAGGTAAATCCAGATGTGGATTTACCGAATCGGTAATATTCGGTATTTACCGATTCGGTAAATACCGACCGGTAATGCCCATCATTCCTATGTGCTTTGAAGCCCATAGGAATGAATGGGCATTACCGATTCGGTATTTACCGAATCGGTAAATACCGAATTTCACAAGGGTGCAGGGGGTGTCACTTTGACACCCTCTAGCACCCCCAAAACAGGTTCGGGTGCCATGTGGCAGGCATACATGCCCTAAGGGCAGGTCTGCCTGTCATATGGCACAGGTGTGCATGCACACATGTGCATGCACACCGGAATCGGTATTTTACCATCAAATTGAATTTGATGGTAAAATACCGATTCTGTAAGGCTTGTGGGACTCAGAAGAGTCCCACCTACATATCAAATTTACCGAATCGGTAAAAATACCGATTCGGTAATTTACAGAATCGGTAAATTTACCGATCGGTAAATTTACCGATTCTGTAGGAATATGCCCCCTACATCCCAAATTCCTTTTACCGGTCGGTAACGGCCGAATTCGGCCGTTACCGACCGGTAAAAGCCTACCTACATCTGGCCCTTTGTGATTTGCCCAGAATCATAGGATCTTGAGCTGATGCCAAGACAGGAACCTGGTTCCCCAGATATAAAGTCGGCACCTCCAGACAGAACGCCCCATTCTGGTTAGACAGAGGGTGGCAGGCAGTTGCTACATGAAAGCTCAGCTCTTTATGGACGTGTGGTTCTAACTGGACCTCAAGCTGAGCCAGAACCAGGGAGTACCCCTTTTGTGGTGATTTCTCACATTAATCCTTTTTCAAAGTGCTGCTGTATTGTCAGATCAGTGGATGAGGCACACAGATTGTGTTTTATGCCCAGGATCAAACAGTTTGTTAAAATAGTAGACCGAGGACGGCAGTACACTGCTACTTGTTGCAAAGACTATATATTTTCCGCTTTACTGCATTTAGATGACCCACCACACATTTCGAACACTCCATTATTGGGAATATGCTTAACAAACTAATGCATGATTGGGACATGGGGTTCGCTAATGAACTTTGTGAACCTTACGTAGCCTTCCAGACAACATTCTTTGGTCGGGGGTCAGGAACCACAATTGATTATATCCTAGTGACCAATAAGAATCAGGGCTGCCTGGGGGTTTTCAATACGGAAGACTTGGCACTAAGCGATCATTTCCCGATCAGCACCACAATTTCTATCGAGAAGAACGAGAGTCCCGAGTTAAGCATACCGAGTATCCTTCATGGTCATTCGGTGTCACTGGCAAGGAAAAATGGGTATGCAATAAAGTGGGGAAAAATCAATGCTATAACTTTTCTAAAAGATCTAGTCCAGAAAGAAATGAAGCAATTCATGGTATGTCTAGAACCCAACACCACCCCCCAACAAATTATAGCGGCGTATGGTAGCATAACTGCCACTATAAATGATAAACTAACAAAAAAATTAAAGAGAGGGATAGCACAGAGAGAACATGGCTGGTTTAATTCCGCCTGCTCTAAAGCCCACAAAGATCTTGTACAGGCTCTAAAGACACTCCCAAAGGATAATAGTGCGATTAAGCAAGCAAGACGTGCTTATAAGCAGACGCTACGCGAACGACAGGATGAGCTCAAAAACCAGGCTTGGGAAGCCCTAGTAAAGGCAAGTTCCATAAGGGATAATATCTCTTTTTGGAAGGAGATTAATGCCCCTTTTTTCTCCACAGACAACAAGGCAGATTCAATGGAGATAGCCATAATGGAAGATGCCTGGGTTGACTATTTCACCTCGCTATATAAAAAAGAGGCAATAAACATGACCCCAGTACATAACTTCTTTAATAGGAAGAACTCGCAATTGGCGACGCAAGATAGTTTCCCCCTAAATATAGTTTTTACCCCTCCTGAGGTTGAATTAGCAATCTCACAGAGTGCAAATTTAAAAGCTCCTGGCCCAGATGGAGTCCCCATTGACTTATTTAAAGGCAATGTAGAATTGTGGGCCCCATTACTGGCAAACGTACTAAATGCGTATAGCATAATGGGTTTTCCTGACTCCTGGCATGAAGCCATAATTATTCCAATATTTAAAAAGGGGAACAGACAGGACCCAAAATGCTACCGCCCCATCTCCCTGTTGGATACACTAATGAAGGTGGCAGGTAGAATTTTGTTAACTAAACTACAAACTTGGTCCAAAAATAAAGGGATTCTTTCCAAATTACAGTATGGCTTCAAAACTGGAGTCGGCACTGTAGAGCAGGGTTTAAACTTGAACCTAATAATAAATAAGTACATTAGCAAGAAGCAAGGGAATCTCTTCCTTACTTTTGTCGATTTATCCTCGGCTTTTGACTGCCTTGATCATGATGTGCTGTGGAATACTCTGGCCAAGTTGGGAATAGATAAAAATATCCTACACTTTATACAGGAATTATATAGAGATGCGGGGGCAGCGGTCAGATACGGGAAAAATGGTGAGCGAACAAAAAAATTCCCCATAGCAAAAGGTGTTCGTCAAGGCTGCATCCTTGCGCCTTTCCTTTTTAATTTATACATTAACGAGATAGCAGACGTTTTAAATGATCTTAAAGTTGATTATCCCAAAATAAATGGTACCCCAGTATCTTTATTGTTGTATGCTGACGACGCGGTGATTATGGCCCGCACACAGATAGGTCTCCAGAAAGCCATAACAGGTTTCTCATCCTTCATGTCCACGAGAGGCTTAAAGATAAACGAGGGGAAAACATTTACAATGACATGCTCCTTGAGGAAAAACATTCCAGACTGCAAAACCTTTGTTAATAGCAGTAAGATAGCGATGACCAAAACCTTTTCCTATCTAGGAATTACATTTAATAATAAGGGTACATGGTCCCCAGCAATAACCTCGAGGAACTTAGCCTTCGCCCGCACAATAGGCGCTCTTAAACACTTTGCTAAAAGATTGGGCAGGAAACCTGTGAACATCTTACTGAAGATATATGCTGCTAAATGCGTGTCTACCGCCGTATATGGGGCGGGTGTATGGGGCATCGCAGATAGTACGCAGATCCAAACAGTGGAAAATGCTTTCCTTAGGTACCTACTTTCAGTTCCTCGCTCCACGTCCACTACTGTGTGCCACAATGAACTGGACAGAGTCCATATTATAGACCTGATAAAAATAGCACCAGTAATGTTGTGGTATAAGATTTGGACATGCGAGGATACAGGGTTCAATAGGGAAGTAATTAACGACTGTTTAACCTATTCTGCGTCCACCAAACAACCATGGCTAGCCTATGTGAAAAAGTTCTTTCTTTCTATTGGTAAACCAGATCTCTATTCGAACCCCATAACATGCTCACAAATATCAAAAAAATCCCTAAAAATGGCATGTTTGGATTTACTGACAGAACGAAGATGGTACTTAGACGGGCACAAATCTACCATAGTAGCACATCGTAACATCTTACATGGTCCGGGTATTCATGCTTATTTAGCACCTACCTATTCATGTTACCATAGAATGCTCCTGACCCGAATGAGGACGGAGTCGTTCTATAGGCTTGTATCCTTCCCCATGACAAATGATTGGTCTGCAATCATGGAAAAATGCCCGTGTGATGACTTATCTAGACAGTCAAATTTACATTGTATATTTTTCTGTAAGTATTATCAATGGGGGAGAAAAAGATATCTGTTACCACTGCTAAAGTCATGGGGTGTAAGAACTTGTAAAACCGCACTGTTTAGATTATACATGCTGCACGATGAAGTTACTATAGTGACAGCGATAAAATTCCTGACGTTTACCGTAAAATGTAGGGGGTCCATGGGAAATATATAGGTCTTCTTGGATATACATAAAACTGAAAACTCGTATTATAATGTTCCTTATAAACACCGGATAATACGTATACAGTAGCAGACTGTATGAACTCCAAGAGTCCTGCAAATGAATTTTAGAACTTTTATATATGCAATTTAATGAATTTTATCTATTCTATCTTGATGACAGGTTTTATTGTAAGAAATTTTATATATAAGAAAAATTGTTTAGTTGCTTTTCGTTTTGTATTTGTATGTCATGCTTTTATGTTTTTTTGCCAAAACACCGAATAAAGCTATCTTGAATGAATGACTAGTATTTATGACTGGGCACCTCCCTTCTCTCGGGAATTATTACGTACATTTTTAAAAATCTCGGTGACAACCAGTCTTCACATTGAATCAATGTACTCCCAATCTTGCCAAAAAGGGAGCAGCAGAGTAAGAAAAAGGGCCATTGGAATAATATGGTAGAGTAGGGTCAAGTTGTGCGGGAGGGATGAGTAAATCATGCACCAAAAATGGCATATTATGCAGCGTAATTCAGCACATTTTATGATATTATTACTTCAATATTTGGTGATTTTTTTCACTGAACATTGCCTGGGCATTGGTTGCACTTAATAAGTACCAGTTTAACATTCAATATTAGTAATAAGACATTGAAAGGTAACCAGTCCATATTTGCAAAGGATCTTCTGCTGCAAGGCAACACGTCTTGTTGTGTTAATAGGATCCTTTGAACCATTTGAGCTAGAAACAAAAATATTTTTTTATTAAAACCTGCAGATTAAGCAGCAGATGATGGATTAGGTGGTAAATCTATAATTATGAGAAAATGCAGCAGCCAATCATTCGCATAATACCAGTGGCCCTAGCAATAAATTCAGAAAAGTTATTGCCCAAGAGCACACAATGTGGCCAAATGGGAGGCAAGGATTGAAAAAAGCGCCTCCTAGTTCCATTTCTCTAACTAGTCCACTAGACTACACTTGCCTGTCAGTAAGTCTGATGGAAAGGCTTAGGGGCTGTCTCTCCAAGGAAATTGTCACTCTCTTTCGGGCATGTTCAGCTTTAAAACATGGTGAATAGATGTCAAATATACTAGTTACATGGTTAAAACTTTCTGGTTAGACCAGGTCCTGTGGCAGTGGGTACTTACTGGACACTATGTATTGTAGATACTGACTTACTATTATTACTTTTCTAAACTTGTCCCTCGAAATTTGCAATTGTGAGCAGTCAAGGCTTACTCCAATAGGTAATACCGCAGATGATTTTTTTTCAGGATGTGCCTACCTGTAGATTTTGAACCCTAGATCCCACGACTGGAAACGGCCCAAAATGTAACGTGGATCAATCAAAGTTTCACAGTGAAAACTGACCCTTTTTTTGCAAAGTGCCTAGCTGTAGATTTTGAACCCTAGCTCTGCCGGCACCTATGGAAACCTAGCAAACCTATACTTTTCCTTAAACTAGACACCCAGGAGAATCCAGGCTGGGGTGACTTGTCTGGCTCAGTGGCCATCTTGGGAAACTCCCAAACCCACACATTTCCTCAAAGTAGACACCCGGGAGAATCCAGCGAGGTACAGCTTGTATGGATCCCCCAAAGTTTGCCTACCCAGAATGCCCTGCAAACCTCAAATTTAGCTGAAAAAAATATATTTTTCCCAAATTTCTGAGTGGGAAATTTCAGGAATCTACGTGGATCCACAAATTTCCTACCACTCAGAGCTCCCCCCAGGTATCCCAATAAAAATGATACCCCACTCGCTAGGGTGGGTTAAGTACCTGCGACAGGCAAGGTTCCAAAACATATTGAGGGGACATCAAAATGACCTATCACAAAACAACCTGGTTTTGCAAGGAGGGGTCACCTGGGTTTTTGGCCCCGGGCTCGGCGGCCATCTTAGGAAACTACCAAACCAACACATTTATGAAAACTAGGCATCCGGCGGAGTCCAGCGAGGTATGGCTTGCATGGATCCCCAACGTTTTCCTACCCAGAATGTCCTGCAAACCTCAAATTTAGGTAAAAAAACACATTTTCAACATATTTTTGGGTGGCATCACTGTGTCGGCACAAATGTCCTACCCCACAGCGTTCCCCTCGGTCTCCCGAGTATAATTAATACCTCACTTGTGTGGGTGGGGCAAGGGCCTGTGACTGGGAAGAGCCCAAAACATAGGGAATAAGGGTAAAGCACCGAGAATTCTAAGCGCTACATTTTTTTACAAAATACGTTTTTGGCCAATTCTGCATCGGCAACCGTCTAGACATACCTACTAAAGCCACACATTTCTAAAAATTAGAAACCCAGGGGAGTCCAGGGAGGTATGGCTTGCATAGGTCGCCCAAAGTTTTCCTACCTAGAATGCTTGCAAACCTCAAATTTAGCTGAAAAAATCACTTTTTTCTCAAGTTTCTGTGTGGGAAAGTTCTGGAATTTACGTGAAGATTGCAGTGGTTATATCCATGCTGTAAATGGTTATTTCCAAAGGGTACTTGCACTGATGATGTATATATCATACCTGCTCTTTGACTGAGAAAAATGTACACTGCAGTCCCACCACAGGCATTGTGCAACAGAGCATAGATATGCTCAAGTAGTGTGTGTGACTGTCAAGCATTTCTGTGAAAATGTTCAATAGCTTGTTGCAAACTTGTATGCATGGTTCAGAATTTTGGGAATGAGTCAAGTAATTTTCCAGCCACTATATGACACATAAATACTACATACGTTCACAAAAATACAATGAACTAGTTAATCAGGCACCAAGTAACTCTTGGAAATCTTGCCATCCTTTACATTTCTGGAATTATTATTTACGTTTGAAAGGAGAGCAAATCAAAGACAGAGAGGCACCATTATGCTACACCTTACACCTCTAACTGTTACTGTCTGAATTACATGGTTAAAAACGAGTTGTGAGAGCAAAGGAACTGACCATCATTGGCCCAGCGTGGCACCTCGAAATTTCTCAAAATGCAATAATTAATATGATAATACAATTTATAATTTTAAAGGTTGTTACACTATAATATACATGTAATGTCGGCGCTTATAGAGTGGATATGTTGTTCTCGGCATTCGGTCCCAATGTTCAGAATATTCATGAGAATCCATGGCTTCAAATGTACACAGCGACCAGGGCTTGAGGCCTCATCTGTGTGATGTCACAACTCAGAACCCTGGCCATAGCAACTAGTTTCACATCAGAACCTTCAGTGTGCAGAGATATCTGGACAGGACAGGTGAAGTACCAGGGCTCTCAGAGGCAATACGATGGAGGGTCCCAGTGGCCTCACCACAGCAGACATTACAGATGCACCCGGAACCACCCAGGACCTTCCTGATTACGAGGACTAAGGTAAGAATCCGGAATGGGGTCAGAATAAAAGGATGCAGACCTGGGCTGGAAAGAAGGGCTGGTATCTCCCAGGCACAAAGCACCACTATGACACAAACTTGGCACAAAAACCTCTGACCTTAAGAAAAGGGTATGCTGTATTTGTAGAGGGTGAGTGATGACTACATGATTTGTTCAAGTCAAGGTTGAATCCTGAATATTCACTGAGTAATAAACTATGTTTAAGTGGAAATGAACAGTCAACAAGGAACCTGCCAAGGTTAAAACAAAGCCCATGCTTAGAGCTGTCTAGAACTTAACACTCGACCATATAAATACAAAATAAAGGTGTGACAGAGTTACAATACTGAACCTTTTATGACAAATAACATCTGCTCAGTGTTGGCGCTGCGGCATGGGCAGCGGCCCAGGATCCTGCACTCAGTCCACCAATATGGGTCCTTGCACACCTATGATCCAGTGCTGCAAGGCCATGGGGAGGGGCACTTGTCTCCTGGAATCGCAGCAGGGCTGTACTGGCCATAGTGGGCACCGAGCATTTCCCTGTTGGACTGGAACAGTGGGGGCCGGTTTTGAACCGGTGGGGGTCCTTGTTGTTAGCGGGAGACAAATTAGCGATTGTCTAGTGCTGAGAGTCATAAGGGAGGAAGCCTGTTGCTTTGGGCCTTGCAGCACTGGTATATGGCTGCAAAGCTCAGGGCAAGAGGCCCCTCTGAAGGACAGAGATATCAATAGTGCAGCAAGCACAGAGGGAGTGTGGAGTCATGGGGTTATGGGTCCAATGCGCCCAAATTATGTTTGTATTTTACTCTCTACAAAAAAGTCTACAAACAGTGATAGATGGAGTGCCTTAATTAATCTCATGAACTGGTAATTCACCCTCTCCATTATTTTGAACACCCTGCTACCTCAGTTTGGACCCAGCTTATGCAAATCAGTCTTGACCCTGCTCCAATGTGAACAGACAAGACCAAACTACCTGGCCACGTCCTCTCTGAACCCTAACACAAGCAACCCAGGACAGGTGCCACCCTAGTTAGGGATCATCAGCCAGGTATAGCTCGGTTCCGGTACCATAGTGAGCACAAGACACATGTCTGGGAATACCCGACACTCTTGGGGCAACTCACTGAAGTATCCAAAAAAGGTAAGGATAGAATGCTTGGATTAATCCAAGACATTGCTAAGGTTGATGCCTCTATGGTAAACTGAGGCCCATCAGGGGAGCCTCGTCTCAATTTGAAGCCCTCTGCTTTCACCATTTATTTTTATATTATGTGCTCTTCCAAACTGAGAGATTTTACTTAGCTGATGAGGCAGGGACATTTGGCCTATATTGTTATATCCCTAGAAGTTATATAGAGATGTTCTTCTTTTTCATTCAGTTTTAGATATGAAATACTATCCATGATGGTCAAATCAAATCAAAATAAACTTTATTCGGCTACTCAAGGATAACCATAAAAGATACATAGCGACAATACATGAAAAAGATCATACATATATAAAAATACATAAAATACAATAAACAGGTTAAAGGCCATAATCAATAGAATTTAAAAGAGACAAGACCAGCTTGCAAGGTGCACTAAGAGTTCACAGCTCATCCCATCATAAATATTCCAAGATTTCATCAGGCCCCACGTCAGTTGTCCATACATTGTCTTGATTTCAATATTGACTTTAGGTACCCCATCACAAATGGAATACAATCATCCTTTAATAATTGCAAATATAAAAGTGCAGGTCGCACTTGCCTGAAATTCAGCTTTTTTAGAATAGGGACCAGAAAATGTTTTTGTGGATCTTAGTACAGATTACAGAAAAACATAAAGTGAGATAGGTTCTGCTGAGACAGGCCGTCGCAGCCGAAGGGTACTAACTCGTGACTAGTATAACTGCCCTTAGGTCTTGCTAACAAGAGATGTAACGTGTGCGTCCTAAACCTGGTTAAGATAAACTTTTCATGTGTTGACATTGACCCTAAAATATATGGCTCTGCTAGTGGGGTTGTTTTGAGCATTATGTGTCTACGAATTTTTTTTTTTTTTTTAGTTCCTGCTCATCCCTGTCCAATTTTTGTAATGCCAGGTAGGAAGCCTTAACAAGCTTCACATTCATCCTAGTAATTTTTTCAGGCTTATGGAATAATTCTGCACGCCCTATCCCTTCAAAGCTATGTCCAATGTGTCTGAGCCACGAAATTCTAGAAGCCTTATCTAGGGACATACATTTACGTATTATATGATGGTCATATACTAACCAGACACAACCCTAGAGGGCTGGCCTCTCCACTTGGGGCTTGCAGCCCTAGTCCAACACTGTGAGACCCAAGGAAATGAACCAGTTTTAGGGCTTGGCTTGCAGCAATATTTAATTATTCATAATTTTCAGAAATGAAATCAGAAGAGATGCATCTCAAAATATGTTAACTGAATCTGCATTATGCTAATTTACATAATTAAATGCGCTCTGGAACCATGTACTTGTCTACTAATTATTAGTGAAGTAATCAATTGGGAAAGGACACTCGTATCTACTATAACCATTGGTTATTATTGACAACCCTCATAAACGCTTAGAATGTTACGTTGCGGTGTATCTTTTTGTCCGCCCCTTATCTTACGTTATGGCATAGTCATCGGGTTGTCAAAAAGACGTGCTGTATGCCTGCCTCACCCGAGGCAACCTCTGGTAAGAGTAGAAGTGTCCAGGGATTTTAGGACAGCAGCTGAGCAAATGTAACTGGAACAGTCACGAGGGATATTAAAAGTCAGTGTCTCACCAATTCAAAATGTATTATAAAAAGGTAGGAACTGATAGTTAAAACTTGTGGGTATATTTTATAATCGAGTTACCAGATTATAATATCTTTCTCAACAGTAGTCGACATGTTTCAGCTCACCTGGGCCCAGCCGGGTCTATGGAGCTTTCGTCAGGACAAAACAGGGGGGAATGGTACTTACACAACTTGTGTAGTATTCGGGTAGTTTATGGAACTCTCATATTAAGATTCCTGCATTGTGGGAACAAAAATGAGAATCGAAAAACATACTGCGCATTGGAACAGTAAAGATTGCATATAGCACGTATGCACACAATAATAGTAAGTAATATATCTCGACAAGCAATCAATAGAATCAGCGAATACTTGTGAAGGGTGCTGCACAATTGAAACACAAGAGCTTAAAAAACTAGCAGAGGAGAAAATGCAGTCAAAGTCCAAACTTTAGGTGAACATCAAACTAAATAGCGGGAAAAGTTCTGTATGAGTATAACGATGTCACAAGATGTTATTAAGCGTACATCGTTCTTGTTATGCATTGCGTTGTCTCAGTGAATGTTGTTCATGAAAGGTGCATAAAGTATTAATTTAGGTTATTAATGCGCTCGCGATAACCTCTTCTATTCTGGCAGTCCCTGCTGCAGTAAAAAACTAACATATGAATGGTATCTAGCGCTGAGGGAAACAGAATACGGGCTCAGTTATATACCTTCGTATTAGATGGAATTCTCTTCCTCAGGGTGTGGAGAGTCGCGTAAAGATAGTGGTTCTATCTAAAATGACAAACACAATTGTAGTCCTAGTTTTAATTATCAGAGTTTAACAAAACGGCAATGAGACTCCCAAACGCCATTCTTACCCACGTGTAGGCGTCGCTGGCTTCTTGTGCTGACTCTGCCCCTGGTAACAGGGGGCGTACTTCCTGCCTCATTATGAACTCAAATGTAGACATAGAAAAGGGGTTCTAGGTGTTATAGAAAAATACCTTCAAGATGGAAGTTTAAAGGGTAAGTACAGATTTATTCTTGATGTCTGGTGTAATGACCAAATCAGCGACAGGATGTCCAAAGATGGATTTAATAGAACTGGTGCCATGGAATATTCTCGTTCATCCCTGATATGTGGGTTTTAAGACGATTAACCCATCTTTGTTCTTTTTCGAACAGTCTTTGTTCCGCATTGTTGTCTTTATCATGGAGCGTTTCTAAAACAGTCCATCTCAGGTCATCACAAGTATGTCCCGCTTCAATGAAATGTGCGCAGAGTTTAGTAGTGTTTTTCTTCAGTCTCACATTGCTCCTGTGTTCCCCTATCCGTATTTTAACCTTTCTACAGGTCATTCCTACGTATTGTTTTAGGCAGGGGCATGTCACCAAGTATATTACATGCGTAGAATTACAGTTCATATGTTGTCTTTGGGACCAGGTGAAATCATTAGTGAGTTGTAGTGTTTTCGTAGTTTTTGTGAATTTACAGACTCCACACGTGCCACATGGATAATGACCTGTAACTGGGGTCATGGTTACATCTCTGATGGTAGTTGTGGTTGCTTTTTTCCTCGGGCATGTATGTACAAGTGTACCCCGAAGATTCTTAGTCCTTCTGTTGGCAAATCTCGCTTTTGGCCAATTCAAGGAGCCAGATGTGATAATCTGCCAATGTCTTCTTATTAGTTTTTGGACTTCATAGGTGGCAGGGCAGAAGGTGGTGACACAGGTAACTAGATTTTTAATCGGTTCTTTAGGGTGGCTTTGGAGGAGGCATTCACGAGGTTGGTTAAGCGCTCTCTTTTTGCACTTTGAAATTACCCGTGGAGTGTAATCCCTTGCTTGCAATTTTTTGCAAAGGAGGGTGGCTTGGTTTTTATAGTCACTACTCTTACTGCAATTTCGTTTGTGTCGTAGGAACTGGCTGTAAGGAAGATTGTCTCTTAGTGGTCGAGGGTGGTAGCTAAGATACGACAAGAGACTGTTCTTGGCTGTTGGTTTTGTGTACGTTTTTGTTTCTAATTTACCGTTCTCACAAAAGATTGTCAAATCCAAAAAATCAATGTATTGGTTACTTGCAGTGGAGGTAAATTTCAGCCATTGGTCTTGGCTGTTAAGCCAATCCATGAACGTTGTTAGGTCCTTATTGATGTCCCAAATCAACAAAACGTCGTCGAGATAGCGCTTCCAGTATAATTCGAACAAGAAAACTCACTGATAATGAACCTAAGTGATGTTATTCTAACTAATGAACAATTGAATGTCCTCAACAGAGGCTTTGGCTTTGTACCTACTCCCCCACTGGACCCCTTTAAACTTAAATGTGAACTGTCCGAATTCTGCAGGACCCTAAAACTTAAAGCTTTCTTTGAAGGAACCACCCAAGTCAAAGATGGAGATATAACCCTGAGAAGGAAATCAAAATTCTTACCACCTAACAATACAGTTCCAGTTGAGATACTAACTTTTGAGCATGCGATTCTGAAAGGCAACGATAATTTAGATAACAGCAAAAAACCATTTCAAAATCTAAATAACAAAGAACAAAAAGCACTTGCAGAACTGAGAGACAATGACAATATAGTCATAAAACCAGCCGACAAGGGGGGAGGGGTCGTTATCCTGACAAAAGAAGGGTATAATCGATAATGCCAGTTATTACTATCGGATGATAAGTTTTACAAGCGATTAGACTCAGACCCGACTGAAAGACTTACCAATACCATCGCAATGATGGTACACGAAGCTGAAGTACATGGATGGATTTCCAAGAAAGAAGCAGACTTCATGACACCAAGAGTACCCAAAGTCCCTTTTTTTCTACTCACTGCCAAGAACCCACAAAAACAAGTTCCCGCCACCAGGACGCCCAATAGTTTCGGGGATAGGGTCCCTCTTGGAACCTCTCTCCAAGTTCATGGATGAATATCTAAAACCGCTAGTCCAAAAAACCCCAACATATCTTAAGGACACTAGGGACCTTCTGATGCAAATAGCAGACAAAGCCTTTGATCCTAACACGATGGTACTGGTAGGATTGGATGTCGAATCATTGTATACAAGCCTGCCACAAGACGACACATTGCAAATGTTGGAAGATTTACTCTTCCAGGAAGAATGGCTCCACCAGACTCCTCGACATTTCATTCTGGAGTGCTGCCGATTGGCTTTAAAAGAAAACTACTTCGAATTTAACGGCCAACTCTTCCTGCAGTGCCATGGAACTTCCATGGGCAGTTCTTTTGCCCCATCGGTAGCTGGACTATATGTCAGCCAATTTGAACAGAAAATCGTACTACACAATGACAACCCATTCGTTTCCAGTATATTATACTGGAAGCGCTATATCGACGACGTTTTGCTGATTTGGGACATCAATAAGGACCTAACAACGTTCATGGATTGGCTTAACAGCCAAGACCAATGGCTGAAATTTACCTCCACTGCAAGTAACCAATACATTGATTTTTTGGATTTGACAATCTTTTGTGAGAACGGTAAATTAGAAACAAAAACGTACACAAAACCAACAGCCAAGAACAGTCTCTTGTCGTATCTTAGCTGCCACCCTCAACCACTAAGAGACAATCTTCCTTACAGCCAGTTCCTACGACACAAACGAAATTGCAGTAAGAGTAGTGACTATAAAAACCAAGCCACCCTCCTTTGCAAAAAATTGCAAGCAAGGGATTACACTCCACGGGTAATTTCAAAGTGCAAAAAGAGAGCGCTTAACCAACCTCGTGAATGCCTCCTCCAAAGCCACCCTAAAGAACCGATTAAAAATCTAGTTACCTGTGTCACCACCTTCAGCCCTGCCACCTATGAAGTCCAAAAACTAATAAGAAGACATTGGCAGATTATCACATCTGGCTCCTTGAATTGGCCAAAACCGAGATTTGCCAACAGAAGGACTAAGAATCTTCGGGATACACTTGTACAAACACGCCCGAGGAAAAAACCAATCACAACTACCATCAGAGATGTAACCATGACCCCAATTACAGGTCATTATCCATGTGGCACGTGTGGAGTCTGTAAATTCACAAAAACTACGAAAACACTACAACTCACTAATGATTTCACCTGGTCCCAAAGACAACATACGAACTGTAATTCTACGCATGTAATATACTTGGTGACATGCCCCTGCCTAAAACAATACGTAGGAATGACCTGTAGAAAGGTTAAAATACGGATAGGGGAACACAGGAGCAATGTGAGACTGAAGAAAAACATTACTAAACTCTGCGCACATTTCATTGAAGCGGGACATACTTGTGATGACCTGAGATGGACTGTTTTAGAAACGCTCCATGATAAAGACAACAATGCGGAACAAAGACTGTTCGAAAAAGAACAAAGATGGGTTAATCGTCTTAAAACCCACATATCAGGGATGAACGAGAATATTCCATGGCACCAGTTCTATTAAATCCATCTTTGGACATCCTGTCGCTGATTTGGTCATTACACCAGACATCAAGAATAAATCTGTACTTACCCTTTAAACTTCCATCTTGAAGGTATTTTTCTATAACACCTAGAACCCCTTTTCTATGTCTACATTTGAGTTTATAATGAGGTAGGAAGTACGCCCCCTGTTACCAGGGGCAGAGTCAGCACAAGAAGCCAGCGACGCCTACACGTGGGTAAGAATGGCGTTTGGGAGTCTAATTGCCGTTTTGTTAAACTCTAATAATTAAAACTAGGACTACAATTGTGTTTGTCGTTTTAGATAGAACCACTATCTTTACGCGACTCTCCGCACCCTGAGGAAGAGAATTCCATCTAATACGAAGGTATTCAACTGCGCCCGTTTTCTGTTTCCCTCAGCGCTGGAGACCATTCATAGGTTAGTTTTTTACTGCAGCAGGGACTGCCAGAATAGAAGAGGTTATCGCGAGCGCATTAATAACCTAAATTAATACTTTATGCACCTTTCATGAACAACATTCACTGAGACAACGCAATGCATAACAAGAACGATGTACGCTTAATAACATCTTGTGACATCGTTATACTCATACACAACTTTTCCCGCTATTTAGTTTGATGTTCACCTAAAGTTTGGACTTTGACTGCATGTTCTCCTCTGCTAGTTTTTTAAGCTCTTGTGTTTCAATTGTGCAGCACCCTTCACAAGTATTCGCTGATTCTATTGATTGCTTGTCGAGCTAGATTACTCACTATTATTGTGTGTATACGTGCTATATGCAATCTTTACTGTTCCAATGCGCAGTATGTTTTTCGATTCTCATTTTTGTTCCCACAATGCAGGAATCTTAATATGAGAGTTCCATAAACTACCCGAATACTACACAAGTTGTGTAAGTACCATACCCCCCTGTTTTGTCCTGACGAAAGCTCCATAGACCCGGCTGGGCCCAGGTGAGCTGAAACATGTCGACTACTGTTGAGAAAAATATTATAATCTGGTAACTCGATTATAAAATATACCCACAAGTTTTAACTAACAGTTCCTACCTTTTTATAATAAATTTTGGTTTGGTGAGACACTGACTTTTAATATCCCTCGTGACTGCTCCAGTTACATTTGTTCAGCTGCTGTCCTAAAATCCCTGGACACTTCTACTCTTACCAGAGGTTGCCTCGGGTGAGGCAGGCATACAGCACGTCTTTTTGACAACCCGATGACTATGCCATAATGCAAGATAAGGGGCGGACAAAAAGATACACCGCAACGTAACATTCTAAGCGTTTATGAGGGTTGTCAATAATAACCAATGGTTATAGTAGATACCAGTGTCCTTTCCCAAATGATTACTTCAGTATTGACTATGGGGAACTGAACGGACCTTATTCCTCTTCCCTCCACTTTGATGAATTACTAATTATTAGTGTCAGAACATTTAAAGGCTTCAGAGAACGTTGATAGGGGTGTTGTAGCCATTTCTCATTGCACATGACATTAAACCCTTTTAGCCTACTTATGATTGTATTCTGGTCGTTTCTGGTGTCTCTCAGTGACTTGAGTGATACTTTTATAAGAAGACAAACTATTTTCCACTGTTTTATTTGCTTTTGTATCTTTTTTGCACATACCCTATCCTATAATGGGTATCCCGGAAATCATCTTGGAGCTTTTATGCACAATGGCTCCCTTACGGGCATTCTACATGCTGCAGCACACCTCAGTAGGGCATGAAGAAATAGAACCATATCATAACACTGTTATGTTACTCCATATATCCTCCTTGCTATCTTGCACCATCTTCAAGCACAGCTGTATTATCTGCAAAGCTATCACAATGCGTTAACAGTCTACAAACCAGCTACCTTTCCCATCACTTCTTGATGTGATGCTTGTTGTTGACCCTGAACATTGTTCCGCTGCTTTTGGCTAGGTTTGCTCTATGTGACTCACACTCCTGGATTCTTGAATGACAGGCTTGCCATCTCCAGTGGCTCTCCACACTCCCGCAGCAAGGACACCTTCAGATGGAAGAAGAAGATTTGCTAAAAAGAGACAAAAGTAGAAAAAGGCCTTTTCCATCTATGCCCCACGGATCTGGAATGTTATTCTCGTATACATCTGGACAGTCCAAAGTCAGCTGTAATTAAGAAAACAGCAAATACTCAAATTGAAAAGAAACAAAATCTTGATGCTATCCCGATCCACAAATTCTATCACATGTTGACTGTGTCTTTGACCCTGTACAGTGCTTAGCAGCCTTTCAATTTGGTTTGTGCTATATACATACTGCAAACACATACGTATCTCATGCACTAATCTGGAAACAAATTGCTAACATTTGATGGTTCTAAAGAGATATTGAGAGACCTAGGCCAAACCTTTCCATCCAGTGTGACTATTATAATGTATTTCCATGTTATTGAAATTTAAAATATGTACATATTCTATTAGTGTTAAGACCTATGTTTTTGTTTTACTGATATCCACGCCAATAAAGTTGGTACTTGCAAAGTCGCTCAAAAGTAGGCAATTGTTGGCACTTCCTATGATGTAGTTTTCCTGTGATTTTACGTTGTATGGAAATTGGGAGGGTCTCACATATTCACTTTCTACCTGGGGCCTCAGAATTCTTAACCCCTTCGACGCTGATGACAGAGCGGTTCCGTCATCAGCGTCGGTTGGGCTGTGCTGATGACGGAACCCCTCCGTCATCGGCACAGCCCTCGCTCCCCCCCCTGGGGCATCGATTTTCAGCATTTTAGCAGTGGTGGCAGCGGAAGATTTTCCGCTGCCACCCCCCGGCCCCCCCATGTTTCCTGGTCACGCCAGCGCACACAGCGCACGCCGACGTCATCAGGAAGCACTGGACACGCTGGAAGCCATTTGTTTCCAGCGCATCCAAGGAGTCATGTGGGTGTTTGTTCTCCGGTGGGGCGGGGGGGCGTTTCTCGGTGCCTTGAGGCATCGGGGGGAGGAAACAGTGTTTCCTCTCCCCTGATGTCCCAATGCAGGGCATTTCTGGTGCAGGATCGCGCACAGCGTCGCGATCCTGCACCAGAAATGCCCCCACTAGACACCAGGGATGTTTTTTTGTTGACATAGGAAGTGACCCCTTGGGCAAGGGTCGCTTCCTTGGGTGCAATTATAATTTCAGACTTTTCTGCCATCGGGAGTATTTTTCCCGAATCTGGATCCAGGGGGTGGAAAAGCCCACTAGATACCAGGGATTATTCTTTTTATTATAAAGGAAGCGACCCCTTCGGCAAGGGTCGCTTCCTAGGGGCAAAACATTTTTTTTTAGACTTTTCTGCCCCCCCTGGGGGCAGATCGGCCATTTTTTGGGCCGAATCTGGAACCAGGGGGGGTAGAAAAGCCCACTAGACACCAGGGATTGTTTTTTTTATATAAAGGAAGCGACCCCTTGGGCAAGGGTCGCTTCCAGGGGGCAATATAAATATTTTAGACTGTTCTGCCCTCCTTGGGGGCAGATCGGCTGTTTTTTTACCGATTCTGGACCCAGGGGGGTAGAAAAGCCCACTAGACACCAGGGATTGTTTTTTTTGTATAGGAAGCGACCCATTGGCCAAGGGTCGCTTCCTTGGGCCCATATGTTTTCACACATTTGTTCTGCCCCTCTGGGGGGCAGATTAGTGTCTTAATTTGGCCTTTCTGCCCTCTGGAGGCAGCTAAAAAAAACACTAGACACCAGGGAAATCTTTTTTTTTTTTTTTTTAATGGAAGCGACCCCTTGGGCAAGGGTTGCTTCCAGGGGGCCCAAATTTAAAAAGATTTATATTCTGCCCCCCATGGGGACAGAAACCCCATTTGTGACATACCCTGTGACATAGCCTGTTGTAATGTGTATTGTTTTTTTTTTCTTCTAAAGTGTATTGTTTTATTTTATCTTTAGACTGTTGCAGAGTGTGGTTCCGTTACTGGTGGTTTTGCTGTTTGTGTTGTTGCATGTGTTTGGTAAGAGACCTTTTTTGTTCAATTTTAATGTAAATGTTTTTTTGCACAGTGTGTAATAATACGAGTATGTTTGGTTTCTGATTTTTGTGATTGTAAAACATGTTTTGCATTTGTGCTTGATGTGTACTTTGCTGTCTGTAGATGTAAGTTTTTTTTCTTCTTTCTAGTGGGATATCGTTGCCTATTTGCTGTGTCTTTGCAGAGTAGGTGCTGGTGAGTGTAGCTGTCTCTTGTAAGTTAATTGTATATTTTTTCAGTATATAGATCTTTGTGATAAAGGCTTACTTTTTTTACTTACTTTGCACAGTGTTGGTTGTTGAGTTATTTGTGCAGACTCCTTTTTAGTAAGGATAATGGCTAGCCGCCGGATTACTGCTCAGCAAGTTGTTGGAATGCTTTTTGATTCTTCCTCTGACCATGGTCCAGAGACTGATTCTAATTCTGAGGCAGAGGTGGGAGGTGAAGATTCAGGTAGTGAGTTTTCTCTTCACATGGCTTCATCTGATGATGAAGATACTCTGAGTGCTGATGGTGTGGATGAAGTGCCTGTGGTTGCGGAGGACATTGCTGTGCCGATAGTGCAGCATGAGGCATCTGGGCTGCAGCCTGGGGCTGCTAGACTTCCAGTTGGTGTAGTGAGACAAGAGGCAGCCGGGCGGCAGCCTGAGGCTACAAGACTTGTCGTTGAAAGTTCTGACCTCTGGGTTGCCCCAGGCATGGTGCAGCCGGCATTGCCTGAATTTACTGGTGTTCCAGGGTGTAGGGTGAACACTGAAGACTTTTTACCAATTGATGTTTTCAAGTTGTTTATGGATGATGTGTTTTTGGCAGAGATTGTAGAGTAGACTAATTTGTATGCAGAACAGTTTTTGAAGGAGAACAGTGCCAGCCTTAAGCCCCACGCTAGAGCTACCCGGTGGACTCCTACAAATTTGGAGGAGATGAAAAAGTTTTTGGGTTTACATTTTTTGATGGGCTTGCTTAGGAAACCATCAATGGCTTCATATTGGTCTACTAGTCCCTTGATGGCAACAGCTATATTTCCGGCAGTCATGAGTCATGATAGGTATTTGCTTCAGCTTTGAATGATGCATTTTGTTGATAATGGTTTAGCTTTGCCACGAGATCACCCTGATTGTGCCCGTCTTTTCAAGATTCGGCCTGTCATTGATCATTTTGTTGATCGATTTCCAGCTCCTGGGAAAGAAATTGCAGTGGATGAGTCTTTGGTGTTGTTCAAGGGCCGCTTGGTATTTAGGCAATACATTCCTAGTAAGAGGGCACGCTATGGAATTAAGCTTTATATGCTGTGTGACAGTCGGACTCGATATGTCTCTAATTTCAGAGTGTTTCAGAGTGTACACCGGTAAGGAATCCAGGATTAACCCCCCTGGTTGTCCGTCCACCTTTGGAGTGACTGAGAAAATTGGGAACTTGGTAGAGGATTTTTTAACAAAGGCCATCATTTATATGTAGATAACTTCTACACTGGTGTGCGGGTATTCTGGGAATTGGCCAAAGTGGACACTGTTGCTTGTGGCACAATCTGCTCTAACCGTAAAGGTTTCCCAAAAGAACTTGTTTGTCAAAAGCTTGCTCGGGGACATTGCAGTGCATTGTGTTGTGAGGAGCTTCTAGCTGTGAAGTTTTCAGACAGGAGAGATGTCTACATGTTGACTTCCATACATGATGAAAGCACTGAACCGGTGACTGTTTGGAGTCAGGTTGCAGAAGCGCGCAAACCTGTGTGCATTTTAGTCTATAATAGGCACATGGGTGGTGTTGACAGAGTAGATCAGAGGTTGGAACCGTATGCTGCTCTTCGTAAGGCTTACATTTGGTACAACAAGTTGGCTATCCATCTTTTCCACTTGGCAACCTTTAATGCTTTTGTTGTGTTTCAGCAATCTTGTCCTCAGTCAAAGATGACTTTTGTAAAGTTTCAGGAGTCTGTTATAGGCAGCCTTGTTTTAGTAGAACAGGCAAGTGTTCCTAGAGTTGGCGTGGTGGAGGATGTTGCCAGATTGAAAGATCGCCACTTTCCTGATCAAATTCCTCCTACAACCTCAAAAGACTTTCCCAGTCGGAGATGTAGAGTCTGTTGGTGAAGAGGTTTGTGGAAGGAGGTTTGTATGTACTGCCTGACTGTCTTTCTAACCCTGGGCTGTGTGTACCTGCTTGTTTTAGAATGTACCACACGCAAAATAATTTTTGGGAGCATCCATGAGTGGTAATGTGAACTGGCTGGTCTCTATTCTTTAAAACTTATTGTTCAGTTTCAAAGTTGGCATTTGTGTAGTGTATTTAGTTTTAGTTGTTATGTTAGTAGAATTGTATCAATTTGAAATTTGTTTTTGGTTTTTATTTATATTGAAAAAAAACTATGTAAGTATGATGTTGGTTTGCATGTAGTGTCGATTGTCTGACGGTGTGCATGGTTTGGCACTTGGATGGAGGTGTCTGTGGACTGGTGCTTGGCTGGCGGTGTCTGTGGACTGGCGCTTGGCTGGCGGTGTGTGTGGAGTGGCACTTGCCTGGTGGTGTGTGTGGACTGGTGCTTGGCTGGTGGTGTGCGTGGTCTGGTGTTTGGTTGGCGGTGTGCGTGGTCTTGCGCTTGCCGGGTGGTGTGTTTGGATTGGTGCTTGGCTGGTGGTGTCCCTGGACTGGTGCTTGGCTGGCGGTGTCTGTGGACTGGTGCTTGGCTGGCTGTGTGTGTGGACTGGTGCTTGGCTGGTGGTGTGCGTGGTCTGGTGTTTGGTTGGCGGTGTGTGTGGTCTTGCGCTTGCCTGGTTGTGTGTTTGGATTGGTGCTTGGCTGGTGGTGTGCCTGGACTGGTGCTTTGCTGGCGGTGTCTGTGGACTGGTGCTTGGCTGGCTGAGTGTGTGGACTGGTGCTTTGCTGGCAGTGTGCGTGGTCTGGGGTTTGGTTGGCGGTGTGCGTGGTCTTGCGCATGCCTGGTGGTGTGTTTGGATTGGTGCTTGGCTGGCGTGGTGTGGAGTGGTGCTTTCCTAGCGGTGTGTGTGGACTGGTGCTTGGCTGGCGGTGTGCATGGTCTGGTGCTTGACTGGCGGTGTGTGTGGTATGGTGCTTGGCTGGTGGTGTGCGTGGACTGGTGCTCAGCTGGTGGTGTGTGGGAAGTGACTTAATGCTGGTTACTACGCACAGTGCTAGCTGAGCGCCACTCCATGCAATCCATGAGTTTATGTAGTTGCTGTGTCAGGAATGTGGATGTGTGAAAGTGATGGACCCTTGATTGGCGTTGTCTGCTGGTGGAAGTGTAGTAATGTGATAGGTCCGCGGCTGGCGGTGTGAATGTTTTGTATGTGTCACATGTATGAAAGGTGTATGAATGGCCTGTAAAGAGGTTGGTGCCTTGTCGTGGCTTTACAGCTCACGAGCTGTAAGTCAGTGGTTCAGTTTCTCGTCCTTTCCATTATTAACAGTGTATTTCATTTTTTGTGAAATCACTCGCTAGTACAATTGTATATACTGAACCATCACTCACCCTCGTGCCAAATCCAACCAGTATGTGTGTGTGTTTGAGGACTTAATGTCTGTGTAGGTATTTTTTTTTTTTTTTTTGAAGCAGGACGCACCTTGTCACTTTTTTGTAAATGTTGTGATGTGTTGCTTTTGTGCCTCGTGGTGTAAATGGTCTTCTGTGTGTCAGGTATGAAAGGTGTGTGCATGGCCTGTAAAGCGGTTGGTGCCTTGAAGTGGCTTTATAGCTCACAAGCTGCGAGTCATTGGTTGAGTTTTTTTGTCCATGTAATTGACAGTGCATTTCATTTTTGTGAAATCTCTTGTTAATAAAATCATATATACTGAACCATCACTCGCCCTCATGCCAAATCCAACCAGTATGTGTGTGTGTTTGAGGACTTGATGTCTGTGTAGTTATTTATTAATATATATATTTTTTTTAAGCAGGACACACCTAGTCACTTTTTTGTAAATGTTGTGATGTGTTGCTTTTGTGCCTGGTGGTGTGAATGGTCTTCTGTGTGTCAGGTATGAAAGGTGTGTGTATGGCCTGTAAAGCGGTTGGTGCCTTGAAGTGGCTTTACAGCTCACAAGCTGCGAGTCATTGGTTCAGTTTTTTTGTCCATGTAATTGACAGTGCATTTCATTTTTGTGAAATCTCTTGTTAATAAAATTATATATACTGAACCATCACTCGCCCCTCTGCCAAATCCAACCAGTATGTGTGTGTGTTTGAGGAATAGATGGGAGTGCAGGGATCTTGTTTTTTTTGTCTCTCTGTCAAGGTGTACATTCCACCTACGAATAACCTACCAATTGTAGATATTGTTGAAAACCCATGGGACTACATGGTGAGGTCTCTCTGGTGAAATCTAACAATTAATTGTATCCACAATATCCTGCAAAACTCACAATGTCCGTCATATTTTCCTTGCAATATTGCGCCCAAATTTTCACGCTGCACAAGTAAACAACTAATTTTGTCAAAACTAATTGGTTTAGCTAGGTGGGTCACATGGGTTTTTCACTCCTTCCTCGGTTGCCATCTAGGGAAACCTAGCAAACCCACACATTTCTGGAAAGTAGACACCCGGGGGCTTTCAAGGGGGTATGGTTTGCATGGATCCTCCAATGTTCCTTTTCCCAGAATTCCACCCAAACTCTAAATGTATCTGAAAAAATATGTTTTTCAAACATTTTTGTGTGTAAAAGTGTGGTATCACTGGGCTCACACAAATTTCCACCTACCCAGCGTTCCCCCAGGTCTCCTGATAAAAATGGTACCTCACTTGCGTGGGTGATTCAAGGACCAGCAACAGGCAAGGGCCCAAAACCTAATGAGGCAACATCAAAATTACCTATCACAAAGCAATCTGGTTTTGCAAGGGGGTTCCCATGACTTTTTGGCCCGGGGATCGGCGGCCATGTAGGGAAACCTACCTAAACCATACATTTCTGGAAAGTAGACACCCGGGGAACTCCTGCGAGGTATGGCTTGCGTGGGTCCCTCATCATTCTCCTACCCAGAATACACTGCAAAGCTAAAATTTCGCCAAAAAAAGCTTTTTTCTCACATTTTTGTGTGGTAAAGTTGTGGAATCTGTGTGGATCCTCAAATTTCCTCCCAACCAGTGTTCCCCCAGGTCTCCCGATAAAAATGGTACCTCACTTGTGTGGGTAGGCATAGTGGCTGCAACTGGAACAGGCCCAAATTGTACGGTGGAGACTTTAATATTGCCTATAGCAACACTACCTTATTTTTTTGGGGGGGGGCACCTGAGTTGTTTGCCCCGTGCTCGGCGGCCATCTTTGGAAACTACAAAACACAAACAGTTCTGAAAACTAGACACCCTGGGGAGTCTAGGGAGGTATGGCATGCGTGGGTCCCCTAAAGTTTTCCTACCCAGAATTCCCTGCAAACCTTAAAATTAGGTTAAAAAAACACTTTTCCACACATTTTTGCGTGGGTTCTCCGTGCCGGCACAAATGTCCTACCACCCAGCATTCCCCTTGTTCTTCCGAGTAAAATGATACGTCACTTGTGTGGGTGGGCCAAAGCAGAACAGGCCAAAAATTTATTTTTTTTAAAATTGTAGAATTCGGTATTTACAAGAAAGCACCGAGAATTCTACTGTTTTGGGGTCATCCTAGTCACAGGCCTTTGGCCCACCCACACATGTGAGGTATCATTTTACTCGGGAGAACAGGGGGAACGCTGGGTGATAGGAAATTTGTGCCGGCACGGAGAACTCACGCAAAAATATATGGAAAAGAGTTTTTTTAACCTAATTTTAAGGTTTACAGTGAATTCTGGGCGACCCACGCATGCCATACCTCGCTGAACTCCCCGGGTGTCTAGTTTTCAGAACTGTTTGGGTTTGGTAGTTTCCCAAGTTGGCCGTCGAGCCCTGGGCCAAAAACTCAGGTGCCCCCCTCCCAAAAAAATAAGGTTGTTTTGTTATAGGTTATTTTTAAGTCTCCACCGTACGATTTGGGCCTTTTCCTGTTGCAGCCACTATGCCTACCCATGCAAGTGAGGTACCATTTTTATCGGGAGACCTGGGGGAACGCTGGGTGTGAGGAAATTTGTGTGAGCCCAGTGATGCCACGCTTTCCCACACAGAAATGTGTGAAAAAACGGATTTTTTTCTGCTAAAATTGAGGTTTGCAAGGGAGTCTGGGTAAAGGAACGATGGGGGATCCACGCAAGCCTTACCTCCGTGGAAGCCCCCGGGTGTCTACTTTGCAGAAATGTGTGGGTTTGGTAGGATTCCCTAGATGGCCGTCTAGCACGGGGCCAAAAACCCAGGTAACCCCTACAGGTAAAAACTACAGGTAGGTAGCCAAAAAAGGGCCAGTTTTCACTGCGAAATTGAGGTGCGACCACGTTGCATTTTGCGCCGTTTCCTGTCGCAGGCACTAGGCAGACCCAGACAAGTGAGGTACCATTTTTCTCATAAGACTTTGGGGAACACGGGGTGGGTGGAAATTTGTTGATCCACGCAGCAGGGTACCCGCCATTCTGTTTGCGGACGACACCCTGCTGCTATCTAAATCTCCGATGGGAATCCAAAGGGTTTTGGATGGGTTTGAAGCATTCTGTGTTGACCGGGGACTAGAAATCAATGCGATGAAAACCAAATATATGATTCTCAGTCCTCCCCTCTCAACTCGCCCCAACCCCACCATAGGCACATTTAGACTAGAGAATTTAGAGTACCCCAGAACTCTTGAGCTACAGGAAGGAGTTGCAAGAGATTTTATCTCTATCAAATTCAACGAACATTCCCTGGCTGAAATATATAAAAAATACATGTGAGAGTCTGGGAAGGCCAGAATTGTGGCTGGACCCAGCCAATGCTTGTAACAGGGTATCCCGCAAATCTTTATCAAAAGATTATTATAAATTTAAGATAACATCTCTAATACTGAACTTACGCATGGGTTCTTTAACACATTCATTCATCAAAATCAAAGACTCCTATCAACGGGAACTTGTTCTTGACAAAATTAGTCCTGCTCTGACAAGGAAATAATTTTACAGTGGAGGTATGGCACACTTCCCCTTAAAGCATTTAGTTGTACCTGGTCACACTCCCCTAGCTCAGACCTATGCCCAGCATGCTCGCACCAGCAGGAAACAGACTTGCATGTCATCTTTTTCTGTAAGGCTTACTACAAACCAAGAAAGTACTGGCTTGTTCCACTACTTAAAAATCTGGGGTTCAGGCACTACTTGCCTGCCTACAGAATACTAAAAACTGACCTATCCCCTCCAACTGTGTTTGCGGTAGCTACATTTTTAACTGCGATGTGGCACATTCGTACTCGCTGTATGCATTGACAAAGATTTGGTACAGTTTTAAATTAGTCATATATTTTTCTGATTTTGAAATTGACACTTAGCACACAGAATCTTGTCATTTTTTTATGTGTGACGCACGTTAGGTAAATTGCTGCTATTGTCTGATTTGTCCACCAGGATGGAAATTGTAAATCCCTTTTAATCATTGTTCATAGAATTGTAATAACCTTTCGTACTGTTTAGATGTTACCTTTTATGATCTAATTGATCGAAATAAAGGAAAATGAAATGAAATGTTGATCCACGCAGATTCCAGAACTTTCCACCACAGAAATGTGAGGAAAATGCATTTCTTTTTCCAATTGTTTAGGTTTGCAAGGGATTCTGGGTAACAGAACCTGGTGGGAGGCAGTGGAGTCACCCCATCCTGAATTCCCCTGGGTGTCTAGTTGTCAAAAATGTACAGGTTTGCTAGGTTTCCCTAGGTACCAGCAGAGCTAGGGTTAAAAAACTACAGGTAGGCACTTTGCCAAAAAAGGGCCAAGTTTCTAAGCGAAATTGAGGTGCGGCCACGTCGCGTTTTGCGCCGTTTCCTGTCGCAGGCACTAGGCAGACCCAGGCAAGTGAGGTACCATTTTTCTCATAAGACTTTGGGGAACGCGGGGAGGGTGGAAAATTGTTGATCGACGCAGATTCCAGAACTTTCCACCACAGAACTGTGAAGAAAATGCATCTTTTTTCCTAATTATTTAGGTTTGCAAGGGATTCTGGGTAACAGACCCTGGTGGGAGGCAGTGGAGTCACACCATCCTGAATTCCCCTGGGTGTCTAGTTTTCAAAAATTTATAGGTATGACTTTTATGTTGGGACTCTGACTGGTTTTGTCAGTGGGCACCTTGCAGGTGCGTTCATGAAGCCCTCACCCACCAACCTGGTTGGTGGCATGCTTCATCATCGGGCCCACCCAGTAACACCTAATGTGTCCCGGGTGTGCTACGACGCCTGATTACAGCCGAGCTGGTATGTTACTGAGAGTGCAGTGTAGGGTGCATTGTGAAGTGACAGTTAAAACGGCTTGGCGGGGGTCCCAATACCCGAGGGTAAATTACACTTTAATAATTGGACCGCCGTCAGCGGTTAAAATAAGGTAAGGTAATGGTACCACCAGTACCATTACACCTTAGCCGACTATAGTCTACTCACCATGCACTATAGACTCGGCTATCACGATGTGTATGACTTTGCCAATTATGCTAATATGACTCTCTTTTACGTACATGTTATTTCTATGTCCTTCACGTTGTGTGTCCAGGTATGCTTGAGAAGGGAATCCCCCCTCTCACACCTAGAAAAACACCTTAGCGAGTGTAACACATAGTCTGTATTACACATACCCACTT
This sequence comes from Lissotriton helveticus, assembly GCF_964261635.1. Lineage (NCBI taxonomy): Eukaryota > Metazoa > Chordata > Amphibia > Caudata > Salamandridae > Lissotriton > Lissotriton helveticus. The sequence goes on from NW_027611854.1 coordinate 709,885, forward strand.
TTTTAGTCAGCACCATCACTATTTTATTAGGTCCTGAGGAAAGCCAGATATTTAAGGCACTGACTGAAACATGTCGACCCACGTATGGATGTAGGAGGTCGTAACTCACCACCTTAACATCCTCCAGCCTTATTTTAACCACTGACGGCGGCCCAATTATTAAAGTGCAATTTACCCTCGGGTATTGGGGCCCCCGCCAAGCCATTTTAACTGTCACTTCACAACGCACCCTACAATGCACTCTCAGAAACATACCAGTTCCGCTGTAATCAGGCGTCGTAGCACACCCGGGACACATTATGTGTTACTGGGTGGGCCCGATGATGAAGGATGCCTCCAACCAGGTTGGTGGGTGAGGGCTTCATGAACGCACCTGCAAGGTGCCCACTGACAAAACCAGTCAGAGTCCCAACATAAAAGTCACACTGAGCTCTTCTCTTCTGATAATATATATAAACCAACGGGGACACAGACTAGCTTTCTAGTCCACACTCTCTCTTTTGATGCGTCTACAATGTTTGTGATATACATTTTGTTTTGGTGTGGGAAGCTTGCACTATTGGTGTCCATGCATTACCTGTTATGTCAGGGAGTAAAGCTTGCATTTCTGATGTCCAAGAAGTACCTGTTCATTGTGTTGGGAAAGCTTGCATTAGTGACACCAATATTACATTTGCTCTGTGGGGGGGGGGTAAAGCTTGCACTTTTACTTTTGTGTTATGTCTCTTATCTGTGGGTGGAAAACTCACACTTTTGAAGACCATGCTATACATAGTCTGTGAGGGAGGGAAGCTTGCATTGGTGATGCCCATGCTGCATATATTCAATTATCAAGGGAAGCTTGCACTGGTGATGTCCAGGCAGCATATGTTCAATATCATGGGAAGTTTGCACTGGTGATGTCCAGGCAGCATATGTTAAATTATCAAGGGAAGCTTGCATTGGAGATGTCCAGGCAGCATATGTTCAATTACCAAGGAAGCTTGCTCTGGTGATGTCTAGGAAGCATATGTTCTATTATCAATGGTACCTTGCACTGGTAATGTCCATGCAGCATATGTTCAATTACCAAGGGAAGCTTGCACTGGTGATGTCCAGGAAGCATATGTTCAGTTATCAAGGGAAGCTTTTACTGGTGATCTCCAGGCAGCATGTGTTCTTTTATCAAGGGAAGCTTGCACTGGTGATGTTCAGGCAGCATATGTTCAATTATTAAGGGACGCTTGCACAGGTGATCTCCAGGCAGCATATGTTCAGTTATCAAGGGAAGCTTGCATTGGTGATGCCTATGCTGCATATGTTCTGATATCAAGTGAAGCTTGCACTGGTGATGTCTAATCAGCATAGGTTCAATTATCAAGGGAAGCTTGCACTGGTGAGGCCCATGCTGCATATGTTCAATTATTAAGGGAAGCTTGCACAGGTGATCTCCAGGCAGCATATGTTCAGTTATCAAGGGAAGCTTGCATTGGTGATGCCCATGCTGCATATGTCCTGATATCAAGGGAAGCTTGCACTGGTGATGTCTAGGCAGCATAGGTTCAATTATCAACGGAAGCTTGCAGTGGTGAGGCGCAGGCAGCATATGTTCAGTTATCAAGGGAAGCTTGCACTGGTGATCTCCAGGCACCATATGTTCTGTTATCAGAAGAGGTATGCACTGGTGACGCTAATGTCACACATGTTCTTTAAGAGGGAAACACACATTTCTGATGGACATGCTGGGCCTGCTCTAGCATGAGGTGAACACTGCAATGTTGATGCCTAAGGTGTGCCTTTTGTTATATTGAGGGAGTCTTGCTCAGATGATGCCTATAAGGTGCTAGTGTGGGAGGGTGTGAAACAAGGTCAGAGAGGGAGGAACGTGTGCACCGCTAATCTCCATGGTGTCCCTGTGGTTGTAGCTAGCAAAGCTTGCATTGCTGATGCCTGTCCTCCACCCTTCTGTGAAGGAGGGCAACTTGCTCTCCTGCTGCTAATTCTATGCATATTATGTGAGTGAATGAAGCTTGCACTGGCAATGTCCAGGCAGCATATGGTCTACTATTAAGGGAAGCTTGCATTGGTGATGCCAATGCTGTGCATGTTCCCTCAACAAATGAAGCTTGAAGGTGTCATGCCCATGCTGTGCTTATTCTTTGAAAGGGAGATGTTTGCACTGATGATGGCCATGCTGGACTTGCTTCTTGATGCAGTGAGGACTACACTGTGGGTATCCACATGGCTATTTATATAACAATGAGGGAAGCTTGCACTCGTGCTTTCCCTGTGCTACCAGTTCTGGCATCCACAGATGCTTGTCCCACTGATCCCTTCTTTGTGTGAGGAAGGCTGGCTCTGTTGATACCCTTAATAGGGCCCGTTCTGTCATGTTCTATTAGGGAAGGAAGCTTGCTCTGATTCTGTTGTGCTGGACATGTACTTTGTTTGATGCTTGATGTTGAGTTGTGCCAGGGAAACATACAATACTGTTGCCCAAGCTACATATATTCTGCGAGTGAGAAAAGCTTGCAATGGTTATATCCATGCTGTAAATTGTTATTTTCAAAGGGCATTTGAACTGATGGTGTCTATTTCGTACCTGCTCTTTGACTATGAAAAATGTACACTGCAGTCCCACCACAGGCATTGTGCAACAGAGCATAGAGATACACAAATAGTGTGTGTGCCTGTCAAGCATTTCTATGAAAATGTTCAATAGCTTGTTGCCAACTTGTATGGTTCAGAATTTTGGGAATGAGTCAAGCAATTTTCCAGCCTCTACATGGCACATAAATGCTACATACATTCAAGAAAATACAATGAACTAGTTGATCGACCGCCAAGTATCTCTTGGAAACCTGGCCATTCTTTAATTTTCGGGAATGATTCATTTGCTCTCCTTTCAAAAGTAAATAAAGACAGAGAGGCGGCCTTATGCTTACACAGTACACCTCTAACTGTATTGTCTGAATTACATGGTTAAAAACGAGGTGTGAGAGCAAAGGACCTATCCCCATTGATCCAGCGTGGCACTCAGATTTTCTCAAAATGCAATAATACATATGATAACACAATTTATAATTTTAAAGGCTGTGACACTATAATATAAATGTAATGTTCCCACATATAGAGTGGATATGTGATTCTGGTATTAGGTCACTGGATTTCGTGTTCATGTGTCTAGTTCATGTCAATCTTGTAGATGGCAGTGCCATGGTGCAGCCTACCCGGAGTGGTTAACTGGCAGTGTCCTCAATTAAACAACAGGCAGCCCACGCAAAACATTCAGTTTTTACCGCCTACTTCAAGCAGGTGGTAAGCCATAAAAAACTGAAAAGGGCCCCAGGGGACCCTTTTGTGAATGGTTCTGAAAACGGACCACGGCCTGCTTTTAAAAAATGAAACTGAAACCTTTAATTTTTCTTTTTTGAAAAAATCCCAATTTCCTTTAAGGAAAAGGGACTGCATTTCCTCAAAAAAAGGTTTATTTAAAAGCAAACGCAGACACTTTGGTTTGCTGTCCCCAGCACGCCACCATCTCTGTGTTTTTAGCGATTTGCAATGGCTCGCAAATTGCGACCTGCCTCCTGTATATTGATGAGGCAGGTCCATTTCTGACCCACTCAGAACTGAAAACAGTGTCAAACCCTGTTGTACATCGCATTTTGTGACTTCCTAATTGCGAATGGTAAAAAGTTGCAATTAGGAACTCGCAAAATGTAGCAGTCGTACATGTGGCCCAATATCATAAAAACATAGCAATGGCTTCTTGATGGGGCTGGACCTCCATAAATATTCAGTTCTTCCTTTTTTGAGTCTAAATGTATTTCTTTTTATTTTATAAGCTTACTAATTGTTTCACTTATGCATACACATGACAAGAAAAAAATACAAAAGATTTAATGTCTTAAAACTCTTCACCACCTCGTTAAGCTCCATAGATGGGCTCCTGTATTTGCTAGTCATCGAGAAGTGCTTGAATATTTGCCCATCTCTGTTTAGGAAGTTTGAGCGGAAGGGGGAGTGAGCCCTCTGTGTGATTGCAGCATGCTGAAAACCTCATATTTCCCAATATTTTATCATTTTCTGATAATGTTTTCCTTACAGAAGTTTGGGAATGTGTCAGCTTCTGTGAACGGGAGGAGATCTACTGCAGTGAGTATGCAGAGGATCACGAAAAAGATAAGACTGAAGCATATGCGTATGTGTTGTGGGTGGTAAAAAGGCAAACAAAAGTCCTTTTTTTGTCCTTGCTCAAAATGAGTTACCCATTGCTACTGTAAACCAGTGGCATAGCTAGGCCTTAGGCCGCACATGGCGGGCCTTGCATTTGTCATCCGCGGACTGCACAGGTAAAAGCAAGATGGGCTGCCGCCACCCCAAAACTCGTTCCGCCTGGGGCGGAATCCTCCACCCTTGCTATGCCACTGCTGTGAACTCTGTGGATGGCCAAGATGTGACATAAATTGGTGTAATTAATCATGTCTTCGCTTTGGTGTGGTAGACTATATTTAACATACTCAGCATCCAACATAGTAGCTACATCAAAACATATCAGAAATGAGGATATGAGTAGTAATTAAATCTTTACTGCCTTCCTGGCTGATCATATTCATGAAAAATATTTTCAACATTTAATGAAGAATTAGTCAAACACAATGCACATGATTATTTTTTGCCTAGTGAGCCTACCTTGGTAGTAGAGATATTTCTGTAATTGTTTTGGAACGACCTATCTCCAGCGCTTTAACACATTTTCTATTAAGGACCTTTCCACAAGTCCCTGAAATGCCATCTATTCGGATAGACAAGGTATTGGCCTGTTAGTCTTAGATTTAGTGTAGTACCCTTTGACCACCAGTTTTATCTCCAAGATGCCTATCGGAGAATATTACGCTATGCAGATACCCTCACTCACTGAACCAGTACTGATGGATATAATTCAGTGGTGAGGCAGTGCTCTAGGTATTTAAATTTATAGAGGGCGTTTGGCTTCTTTGCGTGCTTAAGTGCACGAAGAAGCATAACATTTGAAAAATGGGGCACTGTTTATGTATCCTCAAGACTAAGGATTATCTTTTAATTTTTAATAAAAAGGATATCAATGCAATTTTGTACACCAAAAGTAAATTTTAGAAGTTGGCTTAAAAAATGGAAGACTACCTTTTAAAATAGCAATGGATATGGTTGATATCCACTTCTGTGATTTCAGTGGTGCAGTCATTTACTTTTGTTGTAAACAACTGATTGTAAACTATTTAAAAACGCCAACAAAACCAGGTTCAAAAACAGGAGGGGTGAAGGCAAAAGGTTTGAGGATGACACTGCTGAGAGGGCCAAATCCAATAGGAATTGGATCTGAAAAGGACAGAATAAGAGTCATGGTTGCCTCCTCATATTGACTTCCTTTAGTTTCTTGAGAAGGCAGCGAGATGATTAAAAACTGAGGGGATGCACAGGAACAATTATTATTCTCGCATTCAGCATCTTAACATGGTTCAACCAAGGCTCCATCAAAAGGCAGCAGTTATCGTGAGGATTGGGGATCCTTATTATCCTATGCTGTAAGCACATACGCAATCAAAACAAGCTGGCATACACACAATACCCAATATTCTGTTAATGCTGGATGCTAGAATGCTTCTTCAGCAAATATTATATGGTCACTAATCTTAAATTGGGAAAACCTCATGGAGGAGTATGACGAGGGGAGCCTTATAGTCATACAGGTCTCAAGGGCCTTACAGAATTTGGCTATTCCCAGGCGTAGACCTTATCCTTTATGTTTTGTTCACTTTTTTTGATGTGGATTCTATTTTAGGAAGATGCACACATAAACAACCCAGCGATATCTCTTTTTCCTTCAATCTCCTGGAAGAAGGGGTTTGTAGGTTGTGGTCATTATAAATCCACCAGATCAGTGTAGACAAAATGAAACAGAAGAAAAGCTATTTACTAACCAAGCATTCCTGTCCTACCTACTCTCAGCAACTCTGAAGCAACGGAGATGAGTCTCTCAACCATTTTCCTTTCAAGACCGCTCTCATAAAGTGTGTCATATTGCACTCCTCTATGAGATAGGACTTCACTGGGTGGTCAGCCTATGACTATGGAGTTGTTTGATGATCAGTGCAGTCTGAGTCGCCACACCTTCCCTTTCATATGACCTTCTGCTGATACAATTTGTTTTACAGAATGGCCTACATCTCCTGATGTTTCTGATTGCCAGGCTTTCTCCCCAGAGAATGTGACTGATGCTGAAGAAGGTGAGAGATCTTCTTTTTCAATTTGGCGTGCAAATATGAAATGTTCTACATCACTGTATGCTCTCCCAGCTTCCGAGATTGTTGGCAACCCATGCTTCGACAGCCTACTGTGAATACACTCTTTACAAAAGATAGACTTGTGAACCTCATGGTTAGTAACTCTGCTCAAGAAGCAGTGTCCCTGACTAAGAGTGTCACAGGATCACTAAGGAATGAGTGAACCTGAATCACCACAGAAGGGTTTGTTATAATGTATCCAGTATCCGCACAGATATTGTTTTATTTTTGATTAGTTGTGAGTGCCAGAGTCAGAAAAGGGTACCTGCTTTCCGTGACTCCATGGTGGGGCGTCTTTGCCACTGCTCGTTCCATATGTGATGTGCAATTTATACGTTAACTTCAGAAAGGAGCAAGGAAAAAAAGCATTTTATTTTTCATCATTGACCCTAGTCTTTTTCTACCGAGAGGTCCCTATTGTCCCTCTCATTCTCACTGGATATGTTCTTCAGTGTCCAGAAGACTAAAAATGAATTATGATTTCAAAACAAAAGTTAATGGTAAGAATGCCCTCCCTGAGCCCTTCTTCACTCCTTATAATTTAAAGATGGGTTAATCAATACACCATGCTCATGCTTTCTCCTTTATCTTTATTAGTATTAGAATACAGCTACATAATCGAGATGATATAGAACATGCCACACCCAACAGCATCATGTGCTTTTACAAAGCAGTGGTTGTCAGACCTGTTTCTCATATACTGTCTTTAATGCATTTGAAACCAGTAATAATATTGCCATAACATTCTGAGCCACGTTGGGGGTCGGCATTCTATGTGTCTTTTCAATTCAAAGAATAATAACATATTCCTTGAAAGCACAAGCTGGCATATGCATCAAGGATGGCTTTTGTGATTCCTAAATTGCGAATATTAAGGAATCCAAATTAAGGAATAGCAAAAGCCTAAGCATGTAGGAATCGCTAAAAAAATATTGATTCCTAAACATTCCTATTGGCCTACAGGTCATGTGTGTGTAACATGTAACTTTGAAAAATGCACTTGAGTGCATTTTTGAAATTTTTTGAAAATTACTGACCATTTTTCCCCCCAGTAATTTGCGACCCCTAATAGCGAAATCGCTATTTTAAATTGCTTCTAGCATTTCATTTAAGGAATCGCAATTTGAGATTCCTTAAATGCATTCACAATTTGCGAGTTTTGCATTTGGGATGATGCATCCCAAATGCAAAAATACGGGTCGCAAAGGGGCAGATTCTGAGAATCTGCCTGTTTGCGACAGGTTTTTAGTTAATTCTTGCTAATTTTTATGCACTATAAATACAGGTGTTACTATTGATCAAGTTAAAGTTACTGAGGGGCATATTTACATGCCCCTATCGCCACACCACGTCACTTTTCAGGACTAGTGGTGGCGATAGCGGCTTCCCTTTATTTACAAAGCAGCGTTAATGAGAGTTAATGCTAACTTAACGCTACAATATAAATAAGACCCTCTTTCATGATACACTTAACGTGAGAGGGGTGGGCAATGGGTGTTGTGGTGGGTGTTTCACCGCAACACCCATTGATTTTGACACTGTCCCATATTTACAACAGAGGGGTAAATATGGTGCAGCACCAAAATTAAAACTAGGGAAAACCTGGTCTTACCCTGGCGAAGCGAGGAACAAAACGCCAATGATTGTATATGTGCAGGAAGGTGTTCCTTCCTGCACATAAACAACCATTTTTAAAAAAAATACGTTTTGCTACTTCTATGTGTGCTGCACTAAGAAGCACACATAGAAGTTACAAAACCATATTCAAAGATCGTTTATGTGCAGGAAGGGATACCGTCCTGCACATAAACAATCTCCCCCTACAATGCAGACACCCTTTCACTATGTTGACGGTGCCGCTAGCCAGGGCAAATTTAGTGCCAGTGCAGGGGGAAACACAGGGCTGCACCATATGGTGCACCCATGCATTTCTAAAGTGACAGAGTGTGTTGTTAGCCTTCTTGGCCTAACAACACGGTTCACCACTTTACTAGTAAATATGCTACTGAGTTTCTCAAGCATTTGATCTTCCATAGATTCACATGCTTGAGCCATTTCCTGTTGCCACGGGGAATGATACAAGAATATCATTCTCTGTAGCGACGGGGGAATGATTCAAGCGTGTGAATCTATGAAAGGCACCGGATTTGCAGGTAAGCAACTTATTTCTTTGTCAACTGTGAAAGAAAAAGCCTGATCTAGGATTTACTGAGTATCAAACTTAAGACCAATTAGTCACACACAGACACCAGCAGTCATAGCTGAACTTCCTGAGCTACCTTGCAATGCCATAATACTACATTACAAAGCACAACACCACATTACAGCTGCACTTAGCAATAAAGTAAGTTCGAAATCACAGAACATGTATGTCTGTAATACGCAATGTCAGTTGAACTGCTGGCAACAGGGGATGTAAAAACAGTTGTTTTTAATAAGAGGTTTCAGATTTCCAGTTGTGAGTGAAAAACAACACAAGTGGTGGTGGGGAAACATTGGTTATATCACGGTATTCACACCGCAATACATTTACAACGCGGGCATTACAACGCAAGTCATTACAATGACTTGCTCTGGATGGCGCTCTAAGCTAAAGAATAGTATGATTTACTATTCCAACACCTTCCCTACTGTAACGTAGGCTGGAGTTGGAATAGTAAATCATTCTATTCCTAAGTCCAATGCCCTCTAGTGCAAGTTGTTTGTTGTAACGTCTTGCGTTGTAACGTCTTGCGTTGTAATGCCTCAGTTGTAAAGGTAACGCGGTGTGAACACTGCGATGTAACATCGTATATTCCTGGTGGTGTGGGCGATACTTAATTGAAAGGTATTTTTCTGAAGCTTCACTGCTTGAAATCTACACCCCAACCAAGTAAGCTCTGAGATTACACCTCCACGCCTTCAAGAGATACCTCTTGTGCAAATGTTACACATTTTCTATTTATTGGATAAACATTTGCAAAGATTCTGCATTCTGTTGTGTAATGAATTTATAACAACACATTCTGATGAGACTCTAAAGGGTGTGGCAGTCCATTAGTACTAAGGTATATGCTACCTTCAAAATCCAATTACAGCTTAAAAGCAAATGCTGGTCTTTGATTATGGTAGCCTTTCATTTGAGACCAAGTATTATATCATTTCACTGGTACAAATGTATGGGTCCGGTGGGTTGGGTTTGTAGTCTCAAGACATTAGAGTAGTTTGAATCTAAAAGTGCAAAAGTGACACTGCTAGAGGCAGAACAGAAAGGCAATGGGCACTGCATACATGCAGTGGAGCCATCTTTTCTTCAGTTCTGCCCAGCACTCATTATATCATTCAGGTACTGAGCGGAGGGAATCAGACAGCAGATCTTTGCATTTTGTAGATAATTATCCCGTTGCGTGCTCATGACGAGCTCAGCTCGTCATGAAGCACAGTTGAGCTGCACTCATGAAGAGCTGAGCTCGTCATGACCGTTGGAACGTTCACACGCAGGGATAATTTCCCCGCTGTGCTGAACGTTCCAAAATGGGTGTGGTCGTGACGAGCTCAGCTCGTCTTGAGTGCAGCTCCACTGTGCCTCATGACGAGCTGAGCTTGTCACAAGCATGGCGGAGCCGCGCACGGTCCCCCTTCTCCCAGCACAGCAGGTGAAAACGCCCCGCAGCCAAGGGGTTATTGAAGGGGCTGAAAGAAGTGTCTCTCCCCAATAATAATGTTTATTTCCCTTGCTTTCTATTTAGCGAACCTTTGTGTTATCTCTACTTTTCATTTATGGCTTCATTCACTCTTTATTTGCTGGGTATGGTGCTTAGTGGACTATTGCGTCCACTGTAGGAGCTGTGTTTGACTTTATGCTCACAGGTTCAAATCTTGTTGGGTCCACTTAGCCTTTTGTCCTTCTGACATCGATAAAATGAATACCATTAAGTTAGGTAACAATAAACATCTGTTATTAAGTGCAAAGATACCCTTTGCGGTGAACGTGAAGTGAATGTTATGTTATGTGATTTCTGATTCCTTCATTTTTTAGACACTCTTGATTGAGGTTATGGATTCCGGTTAGTTATAACCCAGAGGTGGCCCTCATGAAGGCAGTAGGCATGCACCTTGATGCCACTCATGCTAAAAGTTTTCCTAACATGACCCAACAGATTAAGGAGAATATTCATGCAGGTTTACTGCAGTGAAGGAAGACAGTTTGTTTGCAGCCATTTGTTTGATTTGAACTGTTTTTCAACTCACCAGAATGTATTTGATAACTCAATGTATGTTTTAGTAAACTTCGTAAGTGCTTTGCCTCTATTTCAAAAACAATGCATAACATGCCCGCTTCTTCCCCTAGTCACTACACTTGAGGAGATGCCAGCTCTGCAACTTAGCTCATCAGATGCCTGTGAAAACGTAATCAATGCAGAAGAAACATCCCCAGAGAACACTGAATCTGAGAAGGATGTAGGAAATGAAGCGGTTGTTGCTGAGCCTGGAACCATTTCTGATGCCAGTGATTGTGCTTGGCATGAAACTGAATATCACGTTATTGTAATAGGGTCTGACACTACAGAAACAGCAGAGGAGCAAAATGAGGTTACTACTGAACCTCTCTCACTAGTCAATCCACCTAGGTGTACATGCCAAAGAGAAGAGAACAACAGCCGCAGGATGACATATAGCTCAGACATTCAGTGTGAGTAAAGTGATGATGTGGAAGTTGTTCCTCTTCATCCACGGATCTCAGATTTCCCTCCTGATATTCCCATTACCAAGGAATTTGTGCAATGTTTTCTTCCGCAGGTGCAATGTAATATGCTTTTCCCATATAGGTGTGCTGCTTGCTGGCAAGCCTTTTCGTCAGCGGACATGCTGTTCTCTCACGTGATCCACGGACTAAGGGGGGACTTCAGCTGCCTTGTGTTCTTCCAGAGGTGGAAACTGATGAGAAGAAGGCTGCGCATGGTGAGCAACAGACTTGATGCTGCCACAGAGAGGCAGGACCGTCTGAAGAGAAAGCGAGAAGGTCTAATTTCTCTCCCACGCACAGTATGTTGTGGCTGTGGGAGGAGCATCCAAGGGTATGTGAACAGCACCAGCAGTGAAAGCAACAGCTGCAGCTGCAGCTGCTGCAGTGGCAGCCAGAAGAGGAAGCAGCAAGATTATGTTTGTCTTTGCCCACCACCAAAAAGGCAATGTTCTAATAGAGAGTCATTCAAGAAAGCCACTAGAGCAGACCACAAGAGGCAATTGATCAGCTAATAAGCACATACTTTTAGCCAACACTTTAGAAATATTTAGGAAATGTTCATACACATTTAGGTTTAGCACATTACTAACCCATTACCAATAGGACAATGTTGATAGGTAAGAGGCCCTTTACTTACGCAGCTAATTCCCTTGTTAAACAGAGCTCCCTTGTCTGCTAAGAGCACATGTACAGTTCACAGAGAAGCTTCATCTGAGCCCCATGGCAAGACTGTCTGACAAAAACTGTAACTCCTTCACACTGATCTCCCTTTATCCTGTGCTGGGCATTATGTAGGCCGTAGAACATTCAAAGTTCTGCCACCTTTGTTAAGCTATACGTCACTTCTACAGAGAAATGCATCTAGTGGTCCAACAGAGTTCAGGGGCACATACACTCTAAAGAGCAATTAATCTTGCCTCAAAGTGTTGGATGTCACAGAGATGGCCTTTACTGAGCAGTGAAGTCATTACAGGTAGCGTCCCCTCACACATCTATCCAGAGTGCTACAGAACAGCATCACTTTTACCTGAAACACTCACTTCTACTGTCTAATGTTTTGAGCGCTAAATAGGTCAAATATGATATGCCTAAAGATATTTATCATTTGTGGCAGACAGGTTTACATTGAAGGACTCCCCAGAGAGCCGCTGTTTTTACCCCAGGGTAAATTTGGTGATTTGAAACAACTTCCTACTTTCCGTATCACCTCTCATTTTCCTATACAGTTCAGTTCACAGATTACCTTGGTTCATTATTTCCTGAGGACTTCCTGCTTCCAGATCTTAGACTTTGTATCTTAAATTGCCCCAACTCCCATGTGTTACTCAACACCAAGATATATAAAACAGGCTTGAATGAGCAAGGAACAGGGACTCGACTTTACATATTAGCATTACTTCCTGGCTGAAATTGGCATTGCTCCCTACCATAAAATAGGCACCAACTCCCGCTGTAGAACTGGCACAACTGTCTACTTCACAATTAACACTACCTCCCTCACACGGATGAACTTCCTCATAGAAAACGCAGTTAGTTACAACTGCATAAATGAGGAATTTTTAATCTGCATAGACACACAGGGTGGTAGTAAGAGGTATTTCAACTGATTACAAAAAAACTCAACTTGGGGAGATATCACATAACAAATTTAAAATGTTGTTTAATATGGCATGTCTGCACTTATAGTAGTTGCTGCATCTGACCGTGTCACATGTCACATACCAAATCAGCTTAAGCAACGGACACATACATAGATGATCCTAATCCCACCACTTTCACCTCAACTGCCACAGGCTTTGGCCTACTGACCTCAGTGCAACTACTTTGCACTGCCAATCTTCCCACATACCCCCATCCTTTTGTACTACCAGTACTACTTCTCTGTTATTTACCATTTCTAAAACCTCACTGCTCTTATGTTGGCCAACATCCCAGTACCGTCGCAATCTAATGAACCCCAGCATCAGAGCCATGTCTACGCTTGAAACACATGAATTGGGGAAAAACGTAGGTAAAACAGACAAGCATCCTACCCAACTATCCAAATACGTGGTGGCTGGCCCTTCCACAGAAAGGAACAAATCAGGGCTGTGACTTTTCTAAACAATGTATTCGGGATTAGGAATAAGAAATTCTGTAACACATATAAGGAACATGGAAGGACCCTCATTTTAAATAAGGCCACCTTGTCCTTCACATTAAGTGAGAGCGTAGTCCACTTGTGAAGGTCCTTTTAATTCTTTTTCAGCAGAGGTGTGAGGTTAAGATTGTGGGTCAATTCGGCACCACAGATTTGTGCATACTTAAGTATTTAAAACTTAAGCAGTGTAGTGGAATGTTTGTTTGCCAACCAAAAGCAGCGTTATATATCCCTTCAGGGAGACCAAAAGGGATTTTCCCTAATTTGCATAGAGACCGGACAGCTCCTCATAGATTTTCAAGGTTTAAAATGCTCGTGGTCCTGACACCTGGGGATTCGAGAGGACGAGGAGTGTATCAGCTGTGTATAGTGCATTTTTATCTTCCATTGATCTTCCCCCGAGCCAGCCCTGTACTTAAGCGCCACAGCAGATTATTCGAGCAAGAGGTTCGATGTTGAGAACAAACAGGAGAGGGGACAGCAGAAACCCCTGCCTGGTACCCTATCGAATTTGGAACGTTTACGACTGTACCCCATTCATGAGGACTTGCTGATATAAGATAGTCACATGCATTCGGTATTTGGGACTGAAGCCCATACCCATGAGGACCTGATATAAATGGAACCAGTTGACCATATCAAAAGCTTTCTCAAAGTTCACAAGTAGGAGTGCCAATGGGCCTGGGATGTCATGTAGTCCAGCTAGAGCTGTATTGACATGGCAAATGCAGTGGCAAATGTAGTGATGGCTGCTACAGTTTGACATAAAGCTGGGCTGGTCAGAGTGGTCGGAACCCAGTGCAGCCTGGTTGCTAGTATCTCAGCAAATTCTTTTATATCCACATTAATGACGGAAATGGAACATGAGGCACCGTCATCTTCAGGACGTCTGGACTTGGGGAGCACTACTATAGTGGCAATTTTAATCAAGTGGGAAGTGACCTTTTCGCACTGCTTCTGTATAGAATTTAAGTAGACGCAGGATAATTCTATCCCGAAACTTAATATAGTACTCAATAGGGAAACCCTCAGGGCCAGGAGTCTTGCTTGTTTGCATGTCCTCTACGCTGGAAAACCTACCTGACTTGCCAACAATCACCGCCGTGAGGGAAACGGCTCTTGAACCCTTCCTGGGAGTGCCGTCACAGGGGTAACAACGCCGCCGTGAGGGGAACGGCCACCGAAGTCGCAGCAAGCCACTACCGCCGCAGGGACTACATTTCCCAGCTGCCCCGGCGGGTGTGGCGCGACCAATGCAAAATCACCGGAGCGCCCCTTAAGAGGGAGGAGTGCCGAGCGAGCGCTGAGAACGCTGGAAAACCTACCTGACTTGCCAACAATCACCGCCGTGAGGGAAACAGCTCTTGAACCCTTCCTGGGAGTGCCGTCACAGGGGTAACAACGCCGCCATGAGGGGAACGGCCACCGAAGTCGCAGCAAGCCACTACCGCCGCAGGGACTACATTTCCCAGCTGCCCCGGCGGGTGTGGCGCGACCAACGTGAAATCACCGGAGCGCCCCTTAAGAGGGAGGAGTGCCTCTCGCCCCGCGAGTCGCGCGCGGGAGTGCCCGGGCTTAGCCCGGGCAAAGGGCGGGCCGTCTGTGGCCGTCCGGGACTGGCCGGTACTGGACTGGGCCAGGAACGCTGCCCAATATATTATTTGTGAGTTTCCATCTTTGATTATACCCTCCGCTGCAATTATTGTTATTTATCTCTGTCTAACCTCACTTATAACACGCTACCTACTTGATATATTGTACAGTGACACTTGTGGGAAATTAGTCTTATAATCACTTAAAATGTCTAAATCTAAAACACCCCAAGCTGTTAATACTCTTGATAACTACCTAGTTCAGGTTGTGCGACAATAAATAATAATAGGAGATCCTCCTTGGGCTTGAGCCCCTCCCGTTTATTTCCATCATTAGAAAATATGCCATCCGACATACCTGATTTTGATACCAGCAATGAGGTTATTCAGCAGACCACCCATGAGAGTAATTCATTAACCCAGCTAATAGTAGCTTTAGCTGAGTCAGATGCTGATAATATACCTGACGAAGAAATAGTACTAATAGAAGATGAGCACCCAGCACCAGTTCTAGCCCATAGAGCTGCTAAGGGGGGGGATAAGAATCTCCCAAAACGGGATGGGCTCCGTTCAGGTAAAAAACGCCCGGAAACCTCTCCACCTAAAAGGGTTGGAGAGTATGAGAGGGGTATTTTTGAAGGGAAGTTATTACTGGACGAAGATCAATTTAAGAGATTAGTAAATGCCCTAGACACCAAAATTAAGAACTTAACTAAACCTCTTTTGACCAAAATCGATCATCTCACTAAAGAGGTGAATAGGTTAGGGGGACTCTTGCAAAAAACACTACAGGAAGTAGCAAATATCCCCAAACAAGAGACGCTAAGAGTTGAGACAAAAGAAACTCAGACAGCGCGTAGGATAGAACCCATGGTTAATACACCCCCTATTTCCACGGTGAGCAATGACCAGGAAGGGGGGGCTACTGGGGGACTGGGTGTAAACAGCGGGGCTTATGAAGAGCTGGGGCAAAGGGATAGGCTCATAGACTGCAACATAGAGAGGGGACCAGTAGAATTAATTGTAGAGGCTTCTCCTCTTGTATTGGTTCTCGCTAATGTCCCTCATTTGGAACCTGGGCAAGGAGAGAATTCAACTTCTCTGATAAACAAATCATTGCATTGGCTTTCACGTAATATGGCCCTTTCTCCAGGGGGCATGGACCAGTTGGCACAAGAGGTAGTAAAGGCAAGAAGAGTAGAATGGTTCGGGGGTGGTAATAAAAAATTCGGAGGGGACTGTGTGGTGTTACATCTCTCAGACCCCGAAGTGTTGCCAAATATTTTGGCTAACATATATCCTCCCCAGCGTAGATCCACTGAGATAGTTCCTTTAACATTAGACTTTTTTTACGCTAGGAAAGGTAATACCCTAAATCCCACAGTATTGAGAACAAAATGGAATACGGTGGTAAGGAGGGGAAAGTCCTTTGGTATAAAAAGTAACTGGGGTATGCCCTTGGAAAACAGATTTTCTGCCCTATCGGATCTAAATGAGTGTGACTGACTGAATGGGATGGAGGGTGCTGCCCAAGATTGTATAGGCGGTATGCTATCTGGTGAGAACAATACTATTGAGAAGAGAGTAACTAAACATAGTTCGTCCGCTATCATCAAACCCCATGATGGGAGTATATATTCACGGAATAGGACTGAGCTTAGCACTACAGGGTACTCGGCTACTACTATTTGTTACTCTGATAATAGCTGGGCAACTAGCCCCTCACCAAATTTGACCCAACCTCCCCACAGTCAAAAAGTACTGCTATCACAAGAGAGGGTGGGTCCAGCCAAAGAGGGTCTTAAACTCCTATCATGGAATCTGGCTGGAATCTTGAACAAATTAGATTCCCCAGAATGGTGCGAATTTATTGAGCTCCATGATGTAATCATGCTGCAGGAAACATGGGCAGTGCTCCCTGTCTACCGACAAGGATTCCTAAATTTCTATACCCCCGCAAAAAAGAATCCTAAAGGGCGGCCTTCAGGGGGGTTAATTATATGGGTACGCCAATCATTGCAATGTACTATAAGAACGAGATCAGTTAACAGCTGTGATATATTGTCAATTGTGATCACTTGGGCAGACGGCCACGAGATGGCCCTTTTCAATATATATGCTAGGGGAGTAGTGGGGGGTAAAGCTTCAGAGGTGGTAGCTGCACTAGATAATGATCTGGAACTCCTATCACCGCACATTACAATTTTGGTGGGGGGAGACATGAATACCATATTCGAACCACTGGGCCAGGAGGATAGTGAAATGTCCCAAGAGGAGGATGTAAAATGGGGAGTTCCTCAACTAGATTTGGCCCCGGTAAATAAATGGACCGAGGTGGCAGTACAGTTAAAGAGCATGTGTCTGGCCAGGGGCCTGAGGGCAGCAAATGGACGTACCCCGTCTGACCCATACTTTTGACAATACAAGGGCAAGTATTCGGATAGATTACAACCTTGTAGATGTCAGAGACTGGCATATGTTAGTGGACATGAGGGTTACATCCAGACTGGAGAGTGATCACAACCCGTTGTGCTTGCTCTTCCAACTAAACCAAGGAGCTAAAGCGCCAAGTTCGGGAAAGGGTATTACGCCCCTGGACATTGTCTCTTCCAATAACCAACGCCATGTTAAGTGGGCAGCACTGCTAGATAAGCCAGAGAAAATGCAAGATTTAATGGTGGCAGTGGCGAGCGAGGTTAATAGCTTGCAGGATCATTGTAATGAGCCCAATTTTAACAAACTAATTGAAGAGTCACACCCCAAGTTTTTTTTTAAATTACAGGGGTTTTTCTTAAAGCAAGTTAATCAAAAAAAGGGTGCACATCCCCCAACAACGAAAGGATGGTATGATCAATCCTGTAGAAGGGCACGACAGAAATTAAGCTTGGTGCTGAGGAGTAAAAACAGAGAAGAAGTCCTGAGGGCCAGGGATGACTATAGAAAAGCACAAGCTGGGGCAAAAAGGTTGTGGGATGAAAATCAGTGGCTGGACCTAAGAAATGCCTGTGCAGCTAAGAAACAAAAAGAGTTTTGGGCAATCATAAAATGGGATAGGGGTGGAATAGCGGAATGCCCAAAAAACCACGTGGCTAAGGAATCTTGGATTGATTTCTTTAAGCCGCAATACTCTTGCAGCCTTCCCCTTGGGTCTCACCCCCCCCTATGGTATTTTACAAAGAAGAAGTTTTCACTATAGGGGATGTAAATGTAGCACTGGACGGGGTGACAAGAGGAAGGGCCCCAGGTATTGACGGAATACCGGCCGATGTATTTTTATGTGACCGGGATAACTGGTGCAAATATTTCGTCTGGCTTGCAAATTCCATAGCACAAGGAGCCATAATACCTGCCTCATGGAAGGGAGCGGAGATCATTTCAGTTTTCAAAAAAGGGGAAAGGCTTTACCAAGTAATTATAGACCCATCAGCCTTATCGATTCGGCACAAAAACTGATGGGTAGAATGATACAAAATAAAATACAAGCCTGGATAGATGATAAGGATGTTCTTTCCCCGTACCAAGCTGGTTTCCGCCCCCTAACTAGCTCGATTGACCAGGTATTTCACTTTTTAACTCTTTATTGGAAAAATGTGACCTTGGCAAATGGCCCATTGTATGCCGTTTTTGTCGACCTAAGGTCAGCATTTGACCTTGTGCCCCGACAAAAACTATGGACTGTCCTTAGTGAGCTTGGTATCAGCCCAGAACTACTGACATTGATAGTCTGAATGCACGAAAGTAACTACGCCAGGATTCGGTGGGGGACCCAAGGCGAGGTCACTGATTCTTTCCCCGTAGAGAGTGGGGTGAGACAGGGATGTGTCCTGGCTCCTACCTAATTCTCTCTTTATATTAATGGAGTAGTGGACTATCTCAAGAAATCACCATCTGATGCCCCAATACTTGGTAGGGTACGGGTCCCAGTAATAATGTTTGCTGATGACACGCTCCTGGTCTCGCGAACCCCTAGTGGTTTACAAAAGACAATCGATGCATTTGGTGATTTCTGTCGGATTCGGGGCTTAGAACTAAACACGACAAAGACCAAGTTCATGAATATGAATCCTAATAAACAATTTAAGGGCAAAATAACTTGTAATGGGGCAGCATTAGAAGAGGTGGATGCTTTCACGTACCTTGGTATTTCCTTACAGGGCAACATGAAGTGGAAATCTCATATTGATTCTGTGGTCTTAAAGTTCCATCAGCTCTCAGGGGCCATAGCACTGAAACATAAATCTTCTCTAACTAAACCTATCCACCCCGTGATGGAGATTTATGGTATGAAAGTGCTGGGTGCATGCCTTTATGGAGCAGAACTGTGGGGCTTCGCTAATGTTAGTGCGCTGACAACTGCGGAGAATAAATTCTTACGCCGGCTTATAGGAGTCCCGCAGAGCACTCCATTGATCCCACTCCTATATGACCTAGGGAGGAAAAAGATACAAGAGCTTGCTCGGTTGCGACCACTGCTATTCTGGAGGCGCATAAAGACAACACCGGAACTGAGCCAATATGCATCTGCACTCATGGACATTATCAGTTCAGACCGGTTCCACAAAATAACATGGCTCAATGAAATGAGGAACTTGCTGCAAAAACTGCATCTAGACCACCTATGGTCTATCACTGACCCTACAGTCTTTCCATCTAAGATGTTGTAAAAGAAAATGTATTGGGACATGGTACACCACTCTGTTTTGACTTCCACTCAGCCCTCTATGTTGCCGTTCCAGTATCTGGAGACTAAATTAGCCCCAACGTGCGAACAATACTGGGACTTGATTACTAAACCCTTGGACAGACAGCTGTATTTTCAGTTCAGAGTTGGTTGCCTACCTCTAAATGCTTTCACTTTAAAATGGTCACCTAATAATGTTAATATGTGCTGTCATTGCAAGGTCCATGCTGAGGACATCCCACACTTTCTGTTTGCTTGCCCCCTTTATGCCGCACCTAGAAGTAGATAGCTAAAACCAGTATGCAAGAATCTGGGGATAAGAAGGTACCAAAAAGCACTTAGAATTTTAAGATCAAATTGCTCCCCCTGTCTTGCAATTGCCCTAGCTAAATATTTGGGCTGGGCATGGATCATACGCACCCGCACTTTAACTTTAATGAAAAGTGATTAATGAATAGTATTATGTTTTTAGCTGGGCTCATTATCTGTGATTTAGGTACAATGACTTGGCACTTTTAGCCGTAAAATCCTTTTTAAAACATGAATTCGCCAGCATTTTGTATTTAATGTGTATTTTAATTGCTGTAACTTAGTATAGTATTTATTTATGTCTAGATTAGAGTGAAATGCTTTTATGACAATGCTGTCGAATAAAGCTTTGAAACTTGAAACTTGCATGTCCTCTATTGCTGTTCCAACTTCCTCCACCGGGAGGGGAGCATTGTGGTAATCCCTTTGAGCACTTGTTAGTTCTAGAAGAGGTCCAGACGGACCATCCTAGGGTAGTATGCATATAGTGTTCGATAGTAGCCTGCGATTATCTCTCTATTTCAATGGATGTATACAGGTGGTACCTCTCCAAATCAGTTATATGGATGGATTACTTTGGAGCCCATATCTCTAGTGGCCAACCAGTAATGACGTTTTCCACTCTTGGTCCCAGTTTCATAAGCCAGCCAGATAGATTCCCTCCAGCATTGTTGAGCCTCGTCCAGCATGCGCTGCCGCAACAAGATTCTGTCAAGTTTGAGTTGTCGACAGAGAGTTTCAGAGGAGCCGACTTTGTTTCTCTAGCTCTATGATTCAGACATTGTGGTCATTAAGTTGGCTATGTTTCTCTCTTTCTACCTGTTTATGGTATGCTTTGGCCAAGCCTTTAAATTACAGCTTTGTTAGCTGCCCATAGAGTGCTTGTCTCAATCACCCAGCCTTAGTTTATCTCAAAGTAGGAATTAGGCTCTGTAGCTAGGTACTCCATTGACCTTTCATACATCAGGTATCAGGCATTGAAATGCCAAGTTGGCCTCCTGTGGTGTGCAGGGTCCCCATGCTGAGAGTAACAAGTGAGTGGTCTGATATCCCTCTGGGGAGGATGCCCTCTGTCGTGGCACATTTTATGTGGGTGGCTAGAAGAAGCAGGAGGTCAATCTGTGAGAGGGTTTTAACAGATGTTGAGGTATGTGCACATGTGTTAGCCCCAGGATGCCAGGCCCTCCAGATGTCACATAGACCCAGCGAGTTCATCCACCCCCAAAGGATTTGGATTTTTCCAAGCGATGTTGCTTTGTAAGAACTTTGAATTGCCTGGAAAATCCTCGCTACCTCTGTAGATTTACAAGATCCTGGGTCTTTATTAGTATTAGAATACAGCTACATAAACAAGATGATATAGAACGTGCCACACCCCACAGCATCATGTGCTTTTACAAAGCAGTGGCTGTCAGACCTGTTTCTCATATACTGTCTTTAATGCATTTGAAACCAGTAATAATATTGCCATAACATTCTGAGCCACCTTGGGGGTCGGCATGCTATGTGTCTTTTCAATTCAAAGGATAATAACATATTTCTTGAAAGCACAAGCTCTCACATGCATCAAGGATGGCTTTTGCGATTCCTAAATTGCGATTCTTAAGGTATCGCAATTAAAGGAATAGCAAAAGCCTATGCATGTAGGAATCGCTAAAAAAATATTGATTCCTAAACATTCCTATTGGCCTACAGGCCCATAGGAATGAATGGGAATTGCATGCACAATTTGCGAGTACCAAATAAGTACTTGCAAATTGGGCATACGATTTCAAGGGTGGAAGGTTGCCAAAAAAACACCCTGTTGCACCTCTGAAAATGTAATGTGCACCCATGTTGCGCACACACATGCCCCAAGGTCATGTGTGTGTGTGTGTGTGTAACATGTAACTTTGAAAAATGTACTTTAGTGCATTTCTGAAAGTTTTTGCAAATTACTGACCATTTTTTTCCCAGTAATTTGCGACCCCTAATAGCAAAATCGCTATTTTAAATTGCTTCTAGCATTGCATTTAAGGAATCGCAATTTGAGATTCCTTAAATGCAATCACAATTTCCGAGTTTTGCATTTGTGATGATGCATCCCAAATGCAAAAATACGGGTCGCAAAAGGGGCAGATTCTGAGAATCTGCCTGTTTGCGACAGGTTTTTAGTTTGATGCATGGGGTCCTTAATGCCCAAAATTCTTGCTACTTCTATGCACTATAAATACAGGTGTTACTACTGATCAAGTTAAAGGTGCTGAGGGGCATATTTACGAGCCCCTATCGCCACGCCACGTCACTCTTCAGGACTAGTGGTGGCAATAGCGGCTTCCCCTCATTTACAAGGCAGCGTTAATGCCAGTTAACGCTAACTTAACGCTACAGTATAAATAAGGCCTCTTTCATGCTACACTTAATGTGAAAGGGGTGGGCAATGGGTGTTGTGGTGGGTGTTTCACTGCTACACCCATTGATTTTGACACTGCCCCATATTTACAACGGATGCGTAAATATGGTGCAGCACCAAAATAAAGACTAGGGAAAACCTGGTCTTACCCTGGCAAAATGAGGAACAAAAGACAATGATTGTATATGTGCAGGAAGGTGTTGCTTCCTGCACATAAACAATCATTTAAAAAAATGACGTTTTGCTACTTCCATGTGTGCTGCACTAAGAAGCACACATAGAAGTTACAAAACCCCATTCAAAGATCGTTTATGTGCAGGAAGGGATACCGTCCTGCATATAAACAATCTCCCCCTACAATGCAGCCACCCTTGCACTATGGTGACGGTGCTGCTAGCCAGGGCAAATTTAGTGCCAGTGCAGGGGGAAACACAAGGTTGCACCATATTGTAAATATTGTGCACCCATGCGTTTCTAAAGTGACAGAGTGTGTTGTTAGCCTTCTTGGCCTAACAACACGGTTCACCACTTTACTAGTAAATATGCTGCTGAGTTTCTCAAGCATTTGATCTTCCATAGATTCACATGCTTGAGTCATTTCCTGTTGCCACGGGGAATGATTCAAGAATATCATTCTCTGTGGCGACGGGGGAATGATTCAAGCGTGTGAATCTATGAAAGGCACCAATGCTGGAGAACCGGATTTGAAGGTAAGTAGCTTATTTCTTTATCAACTAAGAAAGAAAAAAGCCTGATCTACGACTTACTGAGTTTCAAAATTAAGAGTTAGTCACACACAGACACCAGCAGTCATAGTTGAACTTCCTGAGCTACCTTGCTAGGCCATAATATTACATTACAAAGCACAACACCACATTACAGCTGCACTTAGCAATAAAGTAAGCTCGAAATCACAGAACCCCCTAAAGTCATGTATGTCTGTAATACCTATGTCTGTTGACCTGCTGGCAACAGGGGATTTAAAAACAGTTGTTTTAATAAGAGGTTTCAGATTTCCAATTGTGAGTGAAAAACAACACAAGTGGTGGTGGGGAAAGATCGGTTACATTGCGGTCTTCACACCGCAATACATTTACAACGCAGCCATTACAACGCAAGTCATTACAATGACTTGCGCTGGATGGCGCTCTAAGCTAAGGAATAGTAGGATTTACTATTCCAACACCTTCCCTACTGTAACGTAGGCTGGATTTGAAATAGTAAATCATTCTATTCCTAAGTCCAGCGCCCTCCAGCGCAAATCGTTGTAATATCTTGCGTTGTAATGGCTCAGTTGTAAAGGTATCGCGGTGTGAGCACTGTGATGTAACATCATATATTCCTGGTGGTGTGGGCGATACTTAATTGAAAGGTATCTTTTTCAAACTTCACTGCTTGAAATTTACACCCTCACCAATTAAGCTCTGAGATTCCACCTCCATTTCCTTCAAGAGATACTTCTTGTGCAAATGATACACATTTTCTATTTATTGGATAAACATTTGCAAAGATTCTGCATTCTGTTCTGGAATTCATTTATAACAACACATTCTGATGAGACTCTAAAGGGTGTGGCAGTCCATTAGTACTAAGGTATATGCTACCTTCAAAATCCAATTACAGCTTAAAAGCAAATGCTGGTCTTTGATTATGGTAGCCTTTCATTTGAGACCAAGTATTATATGATTTCACTAGTACAAATGTATGGGTCCGTTGGGTTGGGTTTGTAGTCTCAAGACATTAGAGTAGTTTGAATCTAAAAGTGCAAAAGTGACACTGCTAGAGGCAGAACAGAAAGGCAATGGGCACTACATACATGCAGTGGAGCCATCTTTTCTTCAGTTCCGCTCAGCACTCATTATCTCATTCAGGTACTGAGCTGAGGGAATCAGACCGCAGAGCTTTGCATTTTGTAGATAATTATTGAAGGGGCCGAAAGAAGTGCCTCTCCCCAATAATAATGCATATTTCACTGATTTCTATTTACAGAGCCTTTGTGTTGTTTCTACTTGTCATTTTTGGCTTCATTACCTCTTTATTTGCTGGGTCTGGTGCTTAGTAGACTTATGCGTCCACAGTAGTATTTTGTTTGACCTTATGGTCACAGGTTAAAATCCCTGTTGGTCCACTTAGCCTTTTGTCCTTCTGACATCGATAAAATGAATACCATTAAGTTAGGTAACAATATACATCTGTTATTAAGTGCAAAGATACCCTTGATTGAGGTTATGGATTCTGGTTAGTTATAACCCAACGTTGGCCCTTATGAAGGCAGTAGGCATGCACCTTTGATAGAGATCGCGGGTCACCCGACCAATAATTTCACCACTCAGGTTTCGGGCCCATATACTTCAATTCACCATCTACATTGATCGGATGACCTCACAATCTACTACCAATAACCATGAGTTCCTTCCGATTGGTTCTAGTGTACCCGACTTACCATCCACCGTTACGGGTACCTATGACACGATGAATCAGGGAGCTAGCTGTGAAGGAAAAGCAGGAAAATGCAAACCCAACTTTAAAATAACCTTTGAATTTTCATAAAATGACCACAGACAATTGGAAGTTTTAAAAGTTTTATCTAGAATTCGTTTTCTAAGAGCATTAGGCTTACAGTTAAAAAACAGTCAATAATCAAGATAACAAAAAGCATATAACCATAAAGGAACAGTGTAAGGGCAATCATTTAGGTTTTCTAAGTAATAGTGAGACAGGGAACACGCTAAGTGGAGTAAAATGGTAACGCAAGATTGGACATTTATGAATGGGCAAGCTTATGCACAAATAACATTAAGCTATTGGGCATACTTCATGAGCATAACTGGGAACTTTGGAATCCTAAACAGCTATAGAATGAGCAAAAGTGAAGCACGCTATAAATCAAAATTACTTTAGTCAGTTTTTATGAGAGAAGATTAGAGACCACATCAGGAAATTGCAAACTGCAATAGAGAAAATGATTTCTAAAAGGTAGGGTAACATAGGAACACGCTATGAAATTAAATGCAAATGACTTTCATGATATGCAATAGTTGCGGAAAGCATGGAAAATTATCATATGCAAAGGTATGTCTTTATTGAAGCAAAGACAGAAAATAGAAAGGTGCAGTATAGGTTTCTTGCAGTATATTAACCTAGAATGGTGTGAAAACCAACCCTGGCCACAGGTCAGTTAAGGACAGGAAAACCCTCAAGGAAGGATAACACTCAATGGGACAGCAGGTGCAGAATGGACACCCCAGGACAGGACAGGAAAACCAGATTAGGATCAGGACAGGACCACCAGGATACGACCACCACCCGCAGTTCGGAAGCAACACCTGCGCTCCACCCTCTCTGCAGCTATCGATCAGGACCCCGATTGGGTTAGCGAATTCCCCAGCAAAGTGCTCCGCCAGCACTTAAGGTTTGGTAAAACCTTTGAGTCTATGGTCAAATTCGGACAGAGTGCTCCGCAGCGCTCTGTAAATTCAGTCACCTATTGAGTGCGTTGGGTCAGTGACAGGTCAGCTATTCAGACAAGTCGGACAAATTCCCTAGGTGAACCTAGGCTAGTTATACTGTTTTCGAGTTAGTGTACCACCCCCCAATGTTGCAAAGTGTCAGAATCCCCAAATTCGATTGGTCCTAAGGTAGGATGGGTTAATACACCAATCAGAACAGACTTTTCTAAGGCCCTATTTACATTTTTGGGTACCGCCTAGCAAGATTGGGGTTCCCATGAGAAGTCGCACCGAATACAATTGGAAAGAATACATTGTTAATAATGTAGCATTTTTCGGTTTCTCTGGCTGGGTGAAGGTGCATCTTCCCAGGCACGTCTTGGCAGCGACTTTTCTCTTGGCGCTGTGTCAATGGCACCTCGCTATTTCTGGTCCTGCACAGTAGCGCACTCCAAAATGGACTCACAAACCCCCATCACCCCTCCATGCAGAGGATACATGAAAAGTAAGCGAAAACAAATTAAAACATAGAAATGAATGAATGCACTACATATCACGACTTAGTACTTTAGGATTTTCACTATAAAAATATACTATGCAATTAAATATTAGTGGAATACACAACAACACGAGAGCATCTGCACGAGCTTCACCACGTTATTACTTTAAGCGGCCATCTTAATGGCTATTACGCATGCGCACCCTTTCCCTCCAGAACTGCAAGTACGTCACGTCACGTGATTGTGTCTAACGCATGCGCAGAAGCAAAATTCAAGCAGCGGCCATTTTATTTACAAGGGTTATTTGTATTAATAAAACACATAGGCAAGCTTCACTAATACATACGCATATCCAAAATAAAAGAGATTAGTAAAACGTACAATTTGATTATAGGATTATAACAGATTTCAAGGTTCTTGACTCGAGCAAGTCGCGATGCGAAATCTTGCTCTATCAATCCCCTCTTTGATGATATTTACTATCATCACAAAATAATGGAACCAGATGTCAACTTTCTTTCACACCTTGTACAATTCTATCTCCTCCAACAGGCGATTCAGTTTCTCTTTCTCATTTTTGGTAGGGTGAGAATTTTTCACCCTTTTGTAAATCTGATTATTCATTTCTTCCAATTCAAGTTCATCCACACTTCGTTTCACACCTCTTTTATTCACTTGGTACTTCTTTGTGTGTTTTCGGCATTTGCAACAGACGAATATGAGAAATAGGATAAAACCTATCACTCCAATTGGCATCAGTACCTTGAACAATAAGCTTTTACCTAAGCTAGCAAACCAATGACCTACATTGGAGAGACCATCAACCAGTCTCTTCCAGGCACTGTCAACCTCTAGTGGTTTGAGTTCCTTTTCCAAATTAGTAATGTTTTTCACATATCTTTTGAGCTGTACACTTTTGTCCGGAATATAAGTGCAACAATGTTGCGCCTTCAACATCCGGCAGACTCCGCCCTCTTTTGCTAATAAGGTGTCAAGAGCAAGTCTGTTCTGCAAAACCATTGATCTGATCGCAACCATTTCAGTTGACCAGCAGAAATCCATGAGCTGTGTCAGTAGACAGCACATCCACTATTGTGGACAATTTGCAAATTTTGTGTGTGTTCAGAACCACTCCCACTCCAGGTATCAGTGCACTAAAAATACTACCCATTATTTCACCTACGCTTTCTCTTTTACTACGCACTAAGCCATTAGTGTTTTCGTTGCTTCCAGCAATTTTATTCACATGGTATATTTTCGGGAAAACAATGCCAAAGTAGCAGCTTCCATACCAGTGATCCGGCAATTTGAAATAAGCCTTGTTTCCACATATATAATAAATTCCTGGAAACACAGGTTCTGACCCATTTTTGATTTGCTCTACTACTCCAGAAGCCTCTGGACGATGTGCACAGTGCAGCTTTTGTGTGATTCCAAATGCTTTACAGAGTTGACTCATTATCTCATTCTGAAAATGTCAGCCTCTATCTGATTCAATAGTGACTGGAACCCCGAACCTAGGTACCAATTCTTTTAGTAGTAGTTTGGCTACTGTTATGGCATCATTCTGTGTGGCAGGATAAGCTTCCACCCACTTTGAAAATAGGCAGACAATGACAAGGACATATCTTTTTCCCTCGCAACGAGGCATGGTAATGAAATCAACCTGTATTCTCACAAAGGGACCCCCTGATTTCCCAATCTTTCCAAGTTCAACTACTGTTCTTTTGCCAGCGTTGAACTGTTGGCATGTCAAGCACCTCTGGCAAAGGGATTCTGCTACTTTCCTGAACTTCGGATTATGCCAGGTCTGTTTAAACACCAGAACCATGGCATCTCTACCCATGTGCGAATTTCCATGTATCAGTCGCGCCATTGAAGCAAGCAGATGCCTAGGCAGCACAGGCATACCATCTGGGCCTACAATGACACCATCCTCACTTCTTGGCCGACAACCATTTTTCCTCCACTTCTCTTTCTCTTTCGAGGGCACAGCATGCTGCCAATCTCTCACTTCATCCCAGGTAGGCACTTCTTCAAACACCATAAGTTGGCAGCTGTTTCCAGTCCCTCCCAGTCTGATATTTATTGACATGCGATCCATAGCACATTGTTTGGCTACCCGATCAGCAAAATCATTTCCCAAAGATACAGGGTCAAGGCCTTTCTTATGAGCAACACATTTGACCACTGCCAATTCTTTTGGTAATTGGATTGCCTCTAGAAGGTCTTGTACAACTTTTCCGTTTCGAATGGGGGTACCTGATGAAGTCAGGAATTCTCTTTGTAGCCATAATTGGCCAAAGTCATGCACAACCCCATAACAGTACTGGCTATCAGTATACACTGTTATTCTTTTGTCTTTTCCCAATTTGCAAGCTCTTATCAGGGCAATCAATTCGGCTACTTGTGCAGACTTTATTCCAAATAAACAGGATGCTTCTTCAATTTTGTCTAAGTTGACCACAGCGTATGCAGCACTTAGGCCTACAAGTTCGTTTCTCATACATGAACCATCCACAAACCATTCCTTATCATGTTCAGGCAAAGGTGTTTCTTTTATGTCTGGGCGGGGTTTAGTACTGAATTCTTTCAGGTTAATGCAATCATGCTCATCCTCTCCTCCAGCTTCCATTACCATTGAGTCAGGGAGTAGGGTGGCTGGGTTCAAAATATTACACCGGGTAATGACAATGTTTGCAGCACCCATGAGAATTCTCTCATATTTAGTCAGCCGACTAGGGGTAAGATACTGAGTTTTTGTTCGGGTCAATAAAATCACAACTGCATGTGGAACATACACAGTTACAGGATGTCCCATGACAATGGATTCACTCTGTTCTAAACTTGTGCAAGTTGCAGCTACTGCTTTCAGACACCCGGGTAATCCAGCAGCCACTGGATCCAAAGTGGCAGGGAAGTATGCCACGGGCCTTCTGGTCAAGCCATGCTCCTGAGTCAGGACTGACAATGCACAATTATCACGAGTGTCACAAAATAGGGCAAACTCTTTTGAATAGTCAGGCATCCCTAGAGCAGGGGCTGTACAGAGGCAGCCTCGCAACTGAGTGAAAGCTGTTAAGCTCTCATCATCCCATTCCACTGGATCCTGTGCTCCTTTCTTTGTCATCTTTATCAAAGGCTTAGCCAGGACTGCGAATCCCACAATCCATTGCCTGCAGTAACCTACAACTCCAAGGAACATTCTGACTTCTTTCTGAGTACGGGGTAACGGCATATTTTGAATTATTCTGACTCTCTCTGAGGTGACTTTTCTGATGCCTTTTTCTATCTGGTGCCCCAGATATTTCACTGATTTTGAACAGAATTGCAATTTCTCAGGGGCCACTTTATGTCCCTTTTCACCTAGGTGGTTCAGTAAGGCAATGGTGTCAATCACACAATCTCTATGACTTTTGGACACCACCAATAGGTCGTCAATGTATTGCACCAAAACAGACTTTCCTGGTAAGACTAAAGATTCAAGGCACTTTTTCAAGATCTGATTAAAGATAGAGGGGCTTTCTGTGTACCCTTGGGGGACCCTATTCCAGACATACACGTGACTGTTGAAAGCAAATGAGAAAAGAAATTTGCTGTCTGGATGCAATGGGATCGAAAAGAATGCGTGACATAGGTCTATCACGGTGAACCATTCAGCATCCCAGGGAATCTGATACAGAATCACTGCGGGGTTCGGGACAATAGGACAACAAGGAACCACAATTTTGTTTACCTTTCTCAGGTCCTGCACTACTCTGTATTTGCCACTAGGCTTTTTGATGCCCATAATGGGTGAGTTACACGGGCTACTCATCACTTCTTGTATGATGTTTGCTTCTAGCAATTTCTGTATTTCAATGGCAACTCCTGCTCTCACTTCGGCACTCATTCTGTAAGGCTTAGTGTTGGGGTAAACTGCATTCTCTTTCATGGCTATTTGTATGGGGTCTACGTTTTTCATTAATCCTACATCCTTTCCAGTAAAGTCCCATACTTCTGGTTTCACTGTCTTTTGGAGTTCTTCAGGTAAGTCCTGTATAGTCATTCGTTTGATTTCTGAGTCAGGTCTGATCAACATTAATTTGTAAATACCATCTTCGTCTGGGGTTTGTATTTCGACGCCCTTTGGTGTGCAAAAGATAGTACAGTTCATTTTGCACAACAAATCACCTCCCAGTAAGTTCACTGGACTGGTGTCACAAACGACAAATCTGTGCATTTCTTTGAAGTTCCCTATTGAGATCTCCATGGGCTCGGTAACGGGGGTACTAATCAGTTGATTAGATACACCCACTACTTGGATTGCTTCTCCCGAGAGGGGTAGGTTTGGAACGTCCGCTGTTCTCACAGTAGAACGGGTAGCACCAGTGTCCAATAGAAAGGTGACATCATTTCCATCAACCTTCCCTTCAATGTATGGCCCTGACTGGTCTACCGGCAAGGAGGCGCCAAGTACACACTCCTCGTCCTCCCCTCTCAGGCCCCGTCAGTACTGGTCATCACAGAAAAAAAGTGTCATTTAATAAATACTGCGAAGTTGCTGCATTTCTGTTCTCATTGCCTCCCCAGATTTCTATGTCGTCACCCTGTGGTGATTTTCCTATAAAACTAGGTTTTGGCGCTCGGGGCACTTGAATTGTTTTTACCTGCTGCTGGGTCTTTCTTGGTTTTTCATTCTGCGTCTGTGGAATTAAATCAGGTGTTTTGGTATTATCATGCTGTAAATATGGACACTCGTCTCGCCAATGTCCAATTTCTCCGCACTGGTGGCAGGGAAATTTCTTTTTAGCTTCCTCTCTGCTAATTTTTGCTCGGGGCTTTCCCCCACCCCCAGGGCCTTGGTTCTGAGTAGTTTTATTTAACTTATTCAATTGTTTTTCCTGCTGTTCTGCGAGCTTTACTTGTGCCCACATCACTTTCTCCTTCAAAGCCTTTTTCTTTTCTGCCATCTCGTCCTCACAGTACTTTGCGTACCGTAGGACCTCGTCCATTTTCTTGGACTGCCAACAATTTTATTATCTTTTATCCACTGGCAAATTTCGGGCCTTAAACCGTTTACAAACCTGTAAATGAAGTGTGTCATGTCCTTCATCTCGATGTTGTCTATACCACTGTATGTTTTGAACACCTGCAACAGCCTTTCATAAAAGGAGTGCACAGTCTCGTCCCTTTCCTGCGTGGTTCTATCTACAACAACAACAACAAAGGAGCTTATAAAGCGCCTGGTGACGCCATCACGGCGTGTCCCCGCGCTGTGGAGAGAAAGTCAGGACCGAAGAAGGGTGTTACAGGGAAAACAGGTGAGTTTTTAAGCTTTTCCTGAAGACGGTCTCCGAGTCTGCTAGTCTAATCTCCATAGGGAGAGCGTTCCATTCCCTAGCGGCCATAGCCCGGAAGGAACGGCCACCCATTCTGGCTTTCCTGATACGGGGTATTTTGAGCAGGCCAGTTCCCCCAGAGCGAAGAGCTCTATTGGGCTCATAGGGAATAGCTAGGTCACTCATATAAGGAGGTGCTTTTTGGGAGATGATCCTATGGCACATTAAGAGTGCTTTAAAGAGAACTCTTTTTTTTATAGGTAGCCAGTGGAGAGTGTCTAGAGCAGGTTTGGAGGGTGCTCTCTTGGGAAGTCTAAGAACTAGACGTGCTGCTGTGTTTTGGAGGACTTGAAGTCTCCTGATGTTGTTTTGAGTTGTTCCAAGCAGAAGCACATTCCCATAATCTATCCTAGAGGTCACTAGAGCCTGTGTCATAGTACGCCTAGCTTCAAGGGGAAGGAGATCAAGGGTGCGGTTCAGGGTCTTCATGACCCCATAGCATTTTCCGACCACCTTGTTAACGTGACAGTCATAGGATAATTTGGGATCAACCCAAATCCCCAGATTCTTGGCCGCTTCACAGGGGGTGGGTAAGGGCCCCAGACACGAAGGCCACCACTCCTTGGTCCAGCTCGTGTCCCTACCTCCCATGACCAAAACCTCTGTTTTCGAACCATTAAGCTTCAGGCAGTGTTGGGTCATCCAACCTGCCAGAGCCTGCATGCAAGATTTAAAGTTGTTTGCAGAAGCAGAGGGGGCTTGGGATAGGGAGATGAGAAGTTGGGTATCGTCGGCATATGAAACTAGTTCAATGCCGAACGATTGTACCACTTCAGCCAAAGGGGCCATATACAGGTTGAACAGGGTAGGGCTCAGGGCAGAGCCCTGAGGTACCCCCTGTTCCAAATCAATGCTTTCAGAGAGAAAAGCGCCTCTCTGAACCTGGAAGCAGCGATTGGTGAGGAAGGCTTTAAGCCAGCCCAATGCTTCCTGGATGACCCCGGCTTTGTTCAGACACTGTAGCAGGATGGAGTGAGCCACAGTGTCGAACGCCGCACTAAGGTCCAGCATTATGAGTGCCATAGTCTGTCCTTCATCTACACCTGCCCGTAGGGTTTCGGTCGCTCTCAGAAGGGCGGTTTCGGTGGAATAACCTGACCTGAAACCCGATTGGGAGTTGTGGAAGGCATTGTTAGACTCTAGATGGGCCATAAGTTGGCTGTTAGCTATTTTTTCAGCCACCTTTGCCAGGTAGGGTAGCAGAGAGATGGGCCGGAGGTTTTCCAGAGTGTCCTGACTGATGTTAGGTTTTTTCTTTATAGGCAACACAATGGCTTTCTTCCATTCCATGGGGAGGGTAGCCGTGGAAAAGGAGAGTTGGAGGATGTGCCTGAAGTGTCGCTCAAGGACCTCCAGATCTATCTTGGTCCAATCAGTTTCCTTTGCGGGCACCTTTTGTTTCAAATGTTGAATTACCTGCTCATATTTCTTCATCACTTCAATAGAGGGTTCCCCTGTTTTAGAGTCCCTCGGATATTCTTCACTAGGCCAAGCTATGGCAATCTTACACTCGGTCCACAGGTCTACAGGGACCACTATGTCGAAAAACCCATCCAGGTCCTTCCATAAGCATTTCTGCACTTTTACGAATCTTTCCACCTGCCTGTACCAATCCACGGGCTTCTCTCGTAATTTTGGGAAATCATTGGTAAAGGATACAATATCCTGTCTGGACCATGGAACATGTACATATTTTCCACCTGGCACTTCGCGCATAGGGTATAACTGTTCAGGTTTGTCAGCTTCCTTTAGAACGAATTCGGGAGTTACCTGCTTAGACCTGGCCTCATCTTTTTTCTTGGCCCATCTAGCTTTCCATCTGTCTACATCTCCCCATTTCTGTAACACTGTCAATAGTTCTTTGACCTGTGCCTTTTTCCCTGACACATTCAGGTTTTCCAAATCTTTGTCTGAGAAATCTGCTCTGTACGGTTTCTGCAAAGGTTTCGATTTTGAGATATCTATTCCCATGCTAGCAGCGGTGTCTGTCAATTTTTCATGAAGTACTCGGGTGTTTCGGGTGAGACTTTTGCAAATAAACAGCAGCTCTTCTTCAGAGTAGGCATTTAATCTGTCTAATCCTACGTTTCCTGCCATTAATTCTTCTATTTCTACTCTCAATTTGCAGAGATCTAATGGTTTCATTGGTGGAGTTTGTTTATCTAATTCTTGACTCCATCTTTCGATTTCTTCAGGTGACACTTTTAGTACCCGAAGTCGATTCCATTTGAATCTCCCTCGTGTTGAAAGGATTATGTCTTTTCTGCATCCTTTTCCCTGTGTTCCTAATGGGCAGATCCAATAGTGAGACCTCAGACTCGCACTCACTCGTCTGGTCATCTACGATTAAGGGCTCTGGTCTTGGTGGTGCTATAACGGGAGTAATGACTGGAGTTTTCGGACTCCCTTGACGGTCCCCATACAACGGAACCACTGGTCCAATAGTTACTGGGATTGTCAAGGCTTCAGGACTTGTATTTAACTGGGAGATTTTCTGAATTATCTCAGCTCTCTGTTTTGCTAGAGCCTCTCGCTCCTTTTCTTCTAATAACCTGTCTAAGGATTTGTCATGTAACACCTGCGGGGTTAGAGTGGGAGCATAACCCGGGGCAGTGGGATGTGTCTCACTCGGTCCTTCACCATAATTTGGTCTTGGGAACAAACTTCCTGTCCCTAGGGATCTGGGTCCTTCCTCACACTGTGGTGGTAAGAACGGCATTTCTGAACTAGAGGGTCCCGCCTCACCTCCGTAGGGAGGTCGAGAGCAAAAGTCTCGTTCACGTGAATATCCTGTCTCCCCGCTAGCGGGCATTCTGGGGTAAATGTCTCTTGTATCTACGGGTCCTAGACTCTCGGTATAGGGAGGTATTTGGTAACCCCCTCCTACACTTGCGGACCTGGCCTCTTCCGGGGGTGGAGGTCTTCGAGAATTCTCCCCTTCACTAAATGGTCGGTGCCCTTAATTATAAGGTGGTGGACTCCTTATGTACATGTCGTCTAATAATTCATCATCCGACTCCCCCAGAGGCACCCAATGTTTACATTTCTCTGTCTTTTTCTCCCCCCCAGGAGGACCACACGCTGGCAGCATTGGAAACAATCCTTCTACAATCATATTCTGCCTCCACTGTTTCATCCTTTTATTTCTGGCTTCTAGTTTTCCTTTCGGATACAGTTTCGTTAGCCCTTTGTCTAATCGGGGTCTGTCTCTTTCGAAAGCTTCGATTTCCCATTCCTCTAATGCTTCGTATTGCGTTAACCTAGGTCTGGGATGTAAATCATTCATTCGGGTTCTTAAATTAAATAAAATCCTGCCATTAAAGGTACCTTCTAACGGGAAAGCCAAAATCCCATCATCTTTTGTGTATTCCACCCAGTTTTCCAACCATACACATGTGTTGTACCCCTTATCGAACATCATGAAAGATGCGGGAGTGTTGGGTGGCGGTATGACAACACCTTCTCTAGTTTTAATCGGTTTGTCTTTTTTGAAATAATTTTTCACCTTATTTACAAGGGACAATTTTCTCTTATTTCCGTACATAATGCTGGAGTCGTAACCTTTCCACTGATCTTTCTCAAAACCTAGATACCTGGGATCCGGTCTAGTCTCTGGCATGTAGGTGTGCCACATACAATTTCCTACGAGCGACTTTGTTTACAAAAAATCACTTCCAATCTAAATGCGTCTTTTATTTTTCGTGCAACCAATAAAGTGCGCAAATTCAAATAATCTCGACCAATGGGTGCGCGGCCTCTTTGTGAGACAGTTCTCACGCTTCCGCACTCACCCCTCCTTTACAATTCCGGCTCCGCTACCAGCCCGCTGCGTCTACCAATCCCAGCGCGGCACAGAGTGACGTCAGAGTAGCTTCGCGACTGACTCCCTCCTTTACAAGGTAAAGGAAACTTTCTTTCTTTCTAAAGTGCTAGTGCTTGGTTATTTAACAACGAATACACATTCGCCACTGTGCTCAAGTGTCTAGACAGGAAAGAATTTGCTTCACTGCAAGTAAACTACTTCCATTTACTTTTCACACACTACCGGATAGATCTCTTCTGCCTACCCTTCACTCAAGCATTAGAGAACCTGTTACTTCCCTAGACTCATCCACTTTCCGGGATATATTCTAAGTCTAAAGTTTCACCAGCGAACCCCTTTGCTTTCACCCAAGCTCCGATGAACCCGCTACTCTTCCGATGTGACCCTTACTAGGTTATGCCACTATAGGAATTTTGCCAATGAACCTCGTCGCTAACATTTATTCAAACATACATTCAGAAAAACCCTAGTTAGTGCTTCCAGTTCTGCCTAACCTGCACCAACTTTCCTTGCAAGCCCGTGACCTCAGAGCAAATGGATCCTATTCACCATTCGCTATTCAATTCCCCGGGGATTCCGACAACACATAAAACGTTTAACGAGCGAATGGATTAATACATATATTAATATAATAAGAAGAATAACGATTTTAAAACATTTAATAATTTTTCAAAGCAAGCATTTCAAGTGAGGGATCAGATCACCTGAACTACCTATTCTCGTAGCAGCAAATAAGGTTTCCTACCTAGCAGCATCCAACTTAGCTAGTCTAACTAGTCCTACCTAACCTTTAGCTATTCCCTAACCATCCTCTATGCTACCAGAAAATTACTGATAGAGATCGCGGGTCACCCGACCAATAATTTCACCACTCAGGTTTCGGGCCCATATACTTCAATTCACCATCTACATTGATCGGATGACCTCACAATCTACTGCCAATAACCATGAGTTCCTTCCGATTGGTTCTAGTGTACCCGACTTACCATCCACCGTTACGGGTACCTATGACACGATGAATCAGGGAGCTAGCTGTGAAGGAAAGGCAGGAAAATGCAAACCCAACTTTAAAATAACCTTTGAATTTTCATAAAATGACCACGGACAACTGGAAGTTTTAAAAGATTTATCTAGAATTGGTTTTCTAAGAGCATTAGGCTTACAGTTAAAAAACAGTCAATAATCAAGATAACAAAAAGCATATAACCATAAAGGAACAGTGTAAGGGCAATCATTTAGGTTTTCTAAGTAATAGTGAGACAGGGAACACGCTAAGTGGAGTAAAATGGTAACGCAAGATTGGACATTTATGAATGGGCAAGCTTATGCACAAATAAAATTAAGCTATTGGGCATACTTCATGAGCATAACTGGGAACTTTGGAATCCTAAACAGCTATAGAATGAGCAAAAGTGAAGCACGCTATAAATCAAAATTACTTTAGTCAGTTTTTATGAGAGAAGATTAGAGACCACATCAGGAAATTGCAAACTGCAATAGAGAAAATGATTTCTAAAAGGTAGGGTAACATAGGAACACGCTATGAAATTAAATGCAAATGACTTTTATGATATGCAATAGTTGCGGAAAGCATGGAAAATTATCATATGCAAAGGTATGTCTTTATTGAAGCAAAGACAGAAAAATAGAAAGGTGCAGTATAGGTTTCTTGCAGTATATTTACCTAGAATGGTGTGAAAACCAACCCTGGCCACAGGTCAGTTAAGGACAGGAAAACCCTCAAGGAAGGATAACCCTCAATGGGACAGCAGGTGCAGAATGGACACCCCAGGACAGGACAGGAAAACCAGATTAGGATCAGGACAGGACCACCAGGATACGACCAGCACCCGCAGTTTGGAAGCAACGCCTGCGATCCACCCTCTCTGCAGCTATCGATCAGGACCCCGATTGGGTTAGCGAATTCCCCAGCAAAGTGCTCCGCCAGCACTTAAGGTTTGGTAAAACCATTGAGTCTATGGTCAAATTCGGACAGAGTGCTCCGCAGCGCTCTGTAAATTCAGTCACCTATTGAGTGCGTTGGGTCAGTGACAGGTCAGCTATTCAGACAAGTCGGACAAATTCCCTAGGTGAACCTAGGCTAGTTATACTGTTTTCGAGTTAGTGTACCACCCCCCAATGTTGCAAAGTGTCAGAATCCCCAATTTCGATTGGTCCTAAGGTAGGATGGGTTAACACACCAATTAGAACAGACTTTTCTAAGGCCCTATTTACATTTTTGGGTACCGCCTAGCAAGATTGGGGTTCCCATGAGAAGTCGCACCGAATACAATTGGAAAGAATACATTGTTAATAATGTAGCATTTTTCGGTCTCTCTGGCTGGGTGAAGGTGCATCTTCCCAGGCACGTCTTGGCAGCGACTTTTCTCTTGGCGCTGTGTCAATGGCACCTCGCTACTTCTGGTCCTGCGCAGTAGCGCACTCCAAAATGGACTCACAAACCCCCATCACCCCTCCGTGCCGAGGATACATGAAAAGTAAGCGAAAACAAATTAAAACATAGAAATGAATGAATGCACTACATATCACGACTTAGTACTTTAGGATTTTCACTATAAAAATATACTATGCAATTAAATATTAGTGGAATACACAACAACACGAGAGCATCTGCACGAGCTTCACCACGTTATTACTTTAAGCGGCCATCTTAATGGCTATTACGCATGCGCACCCTTTCCCTCCAGAACTGCAAGTACGTCACGTCACGTGATTGTGTCTAACGCATGCGCAGAAGCAAAATTCAAGCAGCGGCCATTTTATTTACAAGGGTTATTTGTATTATTAAAACACATAGGCAAGCTTCACTAATACATACGCATATCCAAAATAAAAGAGATTAGTAAAACGTACAATTTGATTATAGGATTATAACAGATTTCGAGGTTCTTGACTCGAGCAAGTCGCGATGCGAAATCTTGCTCTATCACCTTGATGTCACTCATGCTAAATGTTTTCCTACAATGACCCAACAGATTAAGGAGAATATTCATGCAGGGTTACTGCAGTGAAGGACGACATTTTGTTTGCAGCCATTTGTTTGATTTGAACTGTTTTTGAACTCACCAGAATGTATTTGATAACTCAATGTATGATTTAGTAAACTTAGTAAGTGCTTTGCCTTGATTTGAAAAACAATGCATAACATGCCCGCTTCTTCCCCTAGTCACTACACTTGAGGAGATGCCAGCTCTGCCACTTAACTCATCAGATGCCTGTGAAAACGTAATCTATGCAGAAGAAACCTCTCCAGAGAACACTGAATTTGAGAAGGATGTAGGAAATGAAGCGGTTGTTGCTGAGCCTGAAACCATTTCTGATGCCAGTGACTGTGTTTGGCATGAAACTGAATATCACGTTATTGTAATAGGGTCTGACACTTCAGAAACAGCAGAAGAGCAAAATGAGGTTACTACTGAACCTCTCTCACTAGTCAATCGACCCAGGTGTACATGCCAAAGAGAAGAGAACAACAGCCGCAGGATGGCATATAGCTCAGACATTCAGTGTGAGTAAAGTGATGATGTGGAAGTTGTTCCTCTTCATCCACCGATCTCAGATTTCCCTCCTGGTATTCCCATTACCAAGGAATTTGCGCAATGTTTTTTCTTCCGCAGGTGCAATGTAATATGTTTTTACCATATAGGTGTGCTGCTTGCTGGCAAGCCTTTGCGTCAGCGGACATGCTGTTCTCTCACGTGATCCACGGACTAAGGGGGGACCTCAGCTGCCTTGTGTTCTTCCAGAGGTGGAAACTGATGAGAAGAAGCCTGCGCATGGTGAGCAACAGACTTGATGCTGCCACAGAGAGGCGGGACCGTCTGAAGAGAAAGCTAGAAATTCTAATTTCTCTCCCACGTACAGTTTGTTCTTGCTGTGGGAGGAGCGTCCAGGGGTACTTGAACAGCACCAGCAGTGAAAGCAACAGCTGCAGCTGCTGCAGTGGCAGCCGGAAGAGGAAGCAGCAAGATTATGTTTGTCTTTGCCCACCACCAAAAAGGCAACGTTCTAATAGAGAGTCATTCTAGAAGGCCACTAGAGGCACACAGAACCAGCTAATAAGCACATACTTTTAGTCAACACTTTAGAATTATTGAGGAAATGTACATACACATTTAGGTTTAGCACATTACTAACCCATTACCAATAGGACAATGTTGATAGGTAAGAGGCCCTTTACTTACACAGCTAATCCCCCTAGTTAAACAGAGCTCCCTTGTCTGCTAAGAGCACATGTACAGTTCACAGAGAAGCTTTATCTGAGCCCCATGGCAAGACTGTCTGACAAAAACTGTAACTCCTTCACACTGATCTCCCTTTATCCTGTGCTGGGCATTATGGAGGCCGTAGAACATTCAAAGTTCTGCCTCCTTTGTTAAGCTATACGTCACTTCTACAGAGAAATGCATCTAGTGGTCCAACAGAGTTCAGGGGCACATACACTCTAAAGAGCAATTAATCTTGCCTCAAAGTGTTAGATGTCACAGAGATGGCCTTTACTGAGCAGTGAAGTCTTTACAGGTAGCGTCCCCTCACACATCTATCCAGAGTGCTACAGAACAGCATCATTTTTACTTGAAACACTCACTTCTACTGTCTAAAGTTTTGAGCGCTAAATAGGTCAAATATGATATGACTAAAGATATTTATCATTTGTGGCAGACAGGTTTACATTGAAGGACTCCCCAGAGAGCCGCTGTTTTTACACCAGGGTAAATTTGGTGATTTGAAACGACTTCCTACTTTCCGTATCACCTCTCATTTTCCTATACAGTTCAGTTCACAACTTACCTTGGTTCATTATTTCCTGAGGACTTCCTGTTTCCAGATCTTAGACTTTGTATCTTAAATTGCCCCAACTCCCATGTGTTACTCAACACCAAGATATATAAAACAGGCTTGAATGAGCAAGGAACAGGGACTAGATTTTACATATTAGCATTACTTCCTGGCTGAAATTGGCATTGCTCCCTACCATAAAATAGGCACCAAATTCCGCTGTAGAACTGGCACAACTGTCTAATACACAATTAACACTACCTCCCTCACACGGATGAACTTCCTCATAGAAAACGCAGTTAGTTACAACTGCATAAATGAGGAATTTTTAATCTGCATAGACACACAGGGTGGTAGTAAGAGGTATTTCAACTGATTACAAAAAACTCAACTTGGGGAGATATCACATAACAAATTTAAAATGTTGTTTAATGTGGCATGTCTGCACTTATAGTAGTTGCTGCATCTGACCGTGTCACATACCAAATCAGCCTAACCAACGGACACATACATAGATGATCCTAATCCCACCACTTTCACCTCAACTGCCACAGGCTTTGGTCTACTGACCTCAGTGCAACCACTTTGCACTGCCAATCTTCCCACATACCCCCATCCTTTTGTACTACCAGTACTACTTCTCTGTTATTTACCATTTCTAAAACCTCACTGCTCTTATGTTGGCCAACATCCCAGTACCATCGCAATCTAATGAACCCCAGCATCAGAGCCCTGTCTACACTTGAAACACATGAATTAACAAAAAACGTAGGTAAAACAGACAAGCATCCTACCCAACTATCCCAATACGTGGTGGCTGGCCCTTCCACAGAAAGGAACAAATAAGGGCTGTGACTTTTCTAAACAATGTATTCGGGATCAGGAATAAGAAATTCTGTAACACATATAAGAAACATGGAAGGACCCTCATTTTAAATAAGGCCACCATGTCCATCACATTAAGTGAGAGCGTAGTCCACTTGTGAAGGTCCTTTTAATTCTTTTTCAGCGGAGGTGTGAGGTTAAGATTGTGGGTCAATTCGGCACCACAGATTTATGCATACTTAAGTAGTGTAGTGGAATGTTTGTTTGCCAACCAAAA
The DNA here is from genome assembly GCF_964261635.1 of Lissotriton helveticus. Taxonomy (NCBI): domain Eukaryota; kingdom Metazoa; phylum Chordata; class Amphibia; order Caudata; family Salamandridae; genus Lissotriton; species Lissotriton helveticus. Next base: position 751,085 of record NW_027611854.1, read on the forward strand.
ACAGCGTTATATCCCTTCAGGGGGACCAAAAGGGATTTTCCCTAATTTGCATAGAGACCGGACAGCTCCTCATAGATTTTCAAGGTCTCAAATGCTCGTGGTCCTGACACCTGGGGATTCTAGAGGACGAGGAGTGTATCAGCTGTGAATAGTGCGTTTTTATCTTCCATTGGTCTTCCCCCGAGCCAGCCCTGTACTTAAGCGCCACAGCAGATTATTCAAGCAAGAGGTTCGATGTCGAGAACAAACAGGAGAGGGAACAGCGGAAACCCCTGCCTGGTACCCTATCGAATTTGGAACGTTTACGACTGAACCCCACTCATCAGGACTTGATGATATAAGATAATCACATGCATTTGGTATTTGGGACTGAAGCCCATACCCATAAAGACCTGATATAAATGGAACCAGTTGACCATATCAAAAGCTTTCTCAAAGTCCACAAGTAGGAGTGCCAATGGGCCTGGGACGTCATGTAGTCCAACTAGAGCTATATTGACATGGCAAATGTAGTGATGGCTGCTACGGTTTGACATAAAGCTGGGCTGATCAGAGTGGTCGGAACCCAGTGCAGCCTGGTTGCTAGTATCTCAGCAAATGCTTTTATATCCACATTAATGACAGAAATGGGACATGAGGCACCGTCATCTTCAGGACGTCTGGACTTGGGGAGCACTACTATTTTGGCAATCTTAATCAAGTGGGAAGTGACCTTTTCGCACCGCTTCTGTATAGAATTTAAGTAGATGCCGGATAATTCTATCCCGAAACTTAATATAGTACTCAATAGGGAAACCCTCAGGGCCAGGAGTCTTGCTTGTTTGCATGTCTTCTATTGCTTTACCAACTTCCTCCACCGGGAGGGGAGCATTGTGGTAATCCCTTTGAGCACTTGTTAGTTCTAGAAGAGGTCCAGCCGCACCATCCTAGGGTAGTAAGCATATAGTGTTCGATAGTAGCCTGCGATTATCTCTCTATTTCAATGGATGTATACAGGTGGTACCTCTCCAAATCAGTGATATGGAGGGATTACATTGGAGCCCATATCTCTAGTGGTCAACCAGTAATGACGTTTTCCACTCTTGGTCCCTATTTCATAAGCCAGCCAGATGGATTCCCTCCAGCATTGTTGAGCCTCGTCCAGCATGCGTTGCCACACAAGATTCTGTCAAGTTTGAGTTGTCGACAGAGAGTTTCAGAGGAGCCGACTTTGTTTCTCTAGCTCTATGATTCAGACATTGTGGTCATTAAGTTGGCTATGTTTATGTTTCTCTCTTTCTACCTGTTTAAGGTATGCTTTGGCCAAGCCTTTAAATTACAGCTTTGTTAGCTGCCCTTAGAGTGCTTGTCTCAATCACCCAGCCTTAGTTTATCTCAAAGTAGGAATTAGGCTCTGTAGCTAGGTACTCCATTAACTTTTCATACATCAGGTATCAGGCATTGAAATGCCAAGTGTGCCTCCTGTGGTGTGCAGGGTCTCCATGCTGAGAGTAACAAGTGAGTGGTCTGATATCCCTCTGGGGAGGATGTCCTCTGCCGTGGCACATTTTATGTGGGTGGCTAGAAGAAGCAGGCGGTCAATCTGTGAGAGGATTTTAACAGATGTTGAGGTATGTGCACATGTGTTAGCCCCAGGATGCTAGGCCCTCCAGATGTCACATAGACCCAGCGAGTTCATCCACCCCCAAAAGATTTGGATTTTTCTGAGCTATGTTGCTTTGTAAGAACTTTGAATTGCCTGGAAAATCCTCGCTACCTCTGTAGATTTACAAGATCCTGGTTCTTTATTAGTATTAGAATACAGCTACATAAACAAGATGATATAGAACGTGCCACACCCCACAGCATCATGTGCTTTTACAAAGCAGTGGTTGTCAGACCTGTTTCTCATATACTGTCTTTAATGCATTTGAAACCAGTAATAATATTGCCATAACATTCTGAGCCACCTTGGGGGTCGGCATGCTATGTGTCTTTTCAATTCAAAGAATAATAACATATTTATTGAAAGCACAAGCTGTCACATGCATCAAGGATGGCTTTTGCGTTTCCTAAATTGCGATTATTAAGGAATTGCAATTAAGGAATAGCAAAAGCCTATGCATGTAGGAATCTCTAAAAAAATATTGATTCTTAAACATTCCTATTGGCCTACAGGCCCATAGGAATGAATGGGAATTGCATGCACAATTTGCGAGTACCAAATAAGTACTTGCAAATTGGGCATACGATTTCAAGGGTGCCAAAAAACACCCTGTTGCACCTCTGAAAATGTAATGTGCACCCATGTTGCGCACACACATGCCCCAAGGTCATGTGTGTGTGTGTGTAACATGTAACTTTGAAAAATGCACTTTAGTGCATTTCTGAAAGTTTTTGCAAATTACTGACCATTTTTTTCCCAGTAATTTGCGACCCCTAATAGCGAAATCGCTATTTTAAATTGCTTCTAGCATTGCATTTAAGGAATCGCAATTTGAGATTCCTTAAATGCAATCACAATTTGCGAGTTTTGCATTTGGGATGATGCATCCCAAATGCAAAAATACGGGTCGCAAAGGGGCAGATTCAGAGAATCTGCCTGTTTGCGACAGGTTTTTAGTTTGATGCATGGGGTCCTTAATGCCCAAAATTCTTGCTACTTCTATGCACTATAAATACAGGTGTTACTACTGATCAAGTTAAAGGTGCTGAGGGGCATATTTACAAGCCCCTATCGCCATGCCACGTCACTCTTTAGGACAAGTGGTGGCGATAGCGGCTTCTCCTTATTTACAAGGCAGCGTTAATGCCAGTTAACGCTAACTTAACGCTACAGTATAAATAAGGCCCTCTTTCATGCTACACTTAATGTGAAAGGGGTGGGCAATGGGTGTTGTGGTGGGTGTTTCACTGCTACGCCCATTGATTTTGACACTGCCCCATATTTACAACGGAGGCGTAAATATGGTGCAGCACCAAAATTAAGACTAGGGAAAACCTGGTCTTACCCTGGCAAAACGAGGAACAAAAGACAATGATTGTATATGTGCAGGAAGGTGTTGCTTCCTGCACATAAACAATCATTTAAAAAAATGACGTTTTGCTACTTCTATGTGTGCTGCACTAAGAAGCACACATAGAAGTTACAAAACCCCATTCAAAGAACGTTTATTTGCAGGAAGGGATACCGTCCTGCATATAAACAATCTCCCCCTACAATGCAGCCACCCTTGCACTGTGGTGACGGTGCCGCTAGCCAGGGCAAATTTAGTGCCAGTGCAGGGGGAAACACAGGGCTGCACCATATTGTAAATATGGTGCACCCATGCGTTTCTAAAGTGACAGAGTGTGTTGTTAGCCTTCTTGGCCTAACAACACGGTTCACCACTTTACTAGTAAATATGCTGTTGAGTTTCTCAAGCATTTGATCTTCCATAGATTCACATGCTTGAGTCATTTCCTGTTGCCATGGGGAAGGATTCAAGAATATCATTCTCTGTGGCGACGGGGCAATGATTCAAGCGTGTGAATCTATGAAAGGCACCAATGCTGGAGAACCGGATTTGCAGGTAAGTAACTTATTTCTTTATCAACTGTGTAAGAAAAAGCCTCATCTAGGACTTACTGAGTTTCAAAATTAAGACCAGTTAGTCACACACAGACACCAGCTGTCATAGTTGAACTTCCTGAGCTACCTTGCTAGGCCATAATACTACATTACAAAGCACAACACCACATTACAGATGCACTTAGCAATAAAGTAAGCTCGAAATCACAGAACCCCCTAAAGTCATGTATGTTTGTAATACGCTATGTCAGTTGAACTGCTGGCAACAGGGGATTTAAAAACAGTTGTTTTTAATAAGAGGTTTCAGATTTCCAATTGTGAGTGAAAAACAGCACAAGTGGTGGTGGGGAAACATCGGTTGCATTGCGGTCTTCACACCGCAATACATTTACAACGCAGCCGTTACAACGCAAGTCATTACAATGACTTGCGCTGGATGGCGCTCTAAGCTAAGGAATAGTATGATTTACTATTCCAACACCTTCCCTCCTGTAACATAGGCTGGATTTGAAATAGTAAATCATTCTATTCCTAAGTGCAGTGCCCTCCAGCGCAAGTCGTTGTAATGTCTTGCGTTGTAATGGCTCAGTTGTAAAGGTATCGCGGTGTGAGCACTGCGATGTAACATCATATATTCCTGGTGGTGTGGGCGATACTTAATTGAAAGGTATCTTTTTCAAGCGTCACTGCGTGAAATTTACACCCCAACCAATTAAGCCCTAGATTCCACCTCCTTGCCTTCAAGAGATACTCCTTGTGCAAATGATACACATTTTCTATTTATTGGATAAACATTTGCAAAGATTCTGCATTCTGTTGTGGAATTCATTTATAACAACACATTCTGATGAGACTCTAAAGGGTGTGGCAGTCCATTAGTACTAAGGTATATGCTACCTTCAAAATCCAATTACAGCTTAAAAGCAAATGCTGGTCTTTGATTATGGTAGCTTTCATTTGAGACCAAGTATTATATGATTTTACTAGTACAAATGTATGGGTCCGTTGGGTTGGGTTTGTAGTCTCAAGACATTAGAGTAGTTTGAATCTAAAAGTGCAAAAGCAACACTGCTAGAGGCAGAACAGAAAGGCAATGGGCACTACATACATGCAGTGGAGCCATCTTTTCTTCAGTTCTGCTCAGCACTCATTATCTCATTCAGGTACTGAGCTGAGGGAATCAGACCGCAGAGCTTTGCATTTTGTAGATAATTATTGAAGGGGCCGAAAGAAGTGCCTCTCCACAATAATAATGCATATTTCACTGATTTCTATTTACAGAGCCTTTGTGTTGTTTCTACTTGTCATTTTTGGCTTTATTCCCTCTTTATTTGCTGGGTCTGGTGCCTAGTAGACTTATGCGTCCACAGTAGTATTGCGTTTGATATTATCCTCACAGGTTAAAATCCCTGTGGGTCCACTTAGCCTTTTGTCCTTTTGACATCGATAAAATGAATACCATTAAGTTAGGTAACAATAAACATCTGTTATTAAGTGCAAAGTCACCCTTGATTGAGGTTATGGATTCTGGTTATTTATAACCCAACTGTGGCCCTTATGAAGGCAGTAGGCATGCACCTTGATGTCACTCATGCTAAATGTTTTCCTACAATGACCCAACAGATTAAGGAGAATATTCATGCAGGGTTACTGCAGTGAAGGACGACATTTTGTTTGCAGCCATTTGTTTGATTTGAACTGTTTTTGAACTCACCAGAATGTATTTGATAACTCAATGTATGATTTAGTAAACTTAGTAAGTGCTTTGCCTTGATTTCAAAAACAATGCATAACATGCCCGCTTCTTCCCCTAGTCACTACACTTGAGGAGATGCCAGCTCTGCAACTTAACTCATCAGATGCCTGTGAAAACGTAATCTATGCAGAAGAAACCTCCCCAGAGAACACTGAATTTGAGAAGGATGTAGGAAATGAAGCGGTTGTTGCTGAGCCTGAAACCATTTCTGATGCCAGTGACTGTGTTTGGCATGAAACTGAAGATCACGTTATTGTAATAGGGTCTGATACTTCAGAAACAGCAGAGGAGCAAAATGAGGTTACTACTGAACCTCTCTCACTAGTCAATCCACCCAGATGTACAAGCCAAAGAGAAGAGAACAACAGCCGCAGGATGACATATAGCTCAGACATTCAGTGTCAGTCAAGTAATGATGTGGAAGTTGTTCCTCTTCATCCACCGATCTCAGATTTCCCTCCTGGTATCCGCATTACCAAGGAATTTGTGCAATGTTTTCTTCCGCAGGTGCAAGGTAATATGCTTTTCCCATATAGGTGTGCTGCTTGCTGGCAAGCCTTTGCATCAGCAGACATGCTGTTCTCTCACGTGATCCACAGACTAAGGGGGGACTTCAGCTGCCTTGTGTTCTTCCAGAGGTGGAAACTGATGAGAAGAAGCCTGCGCATGGTGAGCAACAGACTTTTTGCTGCCACAGAGAGGCGGGACCGTCTGAAGAGAAAGCGAGAAGGTCTAATTTCTCTCCCACGTACAGTATGTTCTTGCTGTGGGAGGAGCGTCCAGGGGTACGTGAACAGCACCAGCAGTGAAAGCAACAGCAGCAGCTGCTGCAGTGGCAGCCGGAAGAGGAAGCAGCAAGATTATGTTTGTCTTTGCCCACCACCAAAAAGGCAACGTTCTAATAGAGAGTCATTCTACAAGGCCACTAGAGCAGACCACAAGAGGCAATTGATCAGCTAATAAGCACATACTTTTAGCCAAAACTTTAGAATTATTTAGGAAATGTTCATACACATTTAGGTTTAGCACATTACTAACCCATTACCAATAGGACAATGTTGATAGGTAAGAGGCCCTTACTTACGCAGCTAATTCCCTTTGTTAAACAGAGCTCCCTTGTCTGCTAAGAGCACATGTACAGTTCACAGAGAAGCTTTATCTGAGCCCCATGGCAAGACTGTCTGACAAAAACTGTAACTCCTTCACACTGATCTCCCTTTATCCTGTGCTGGGCATTATGTAGGCCGTAGAACATTCAAAGTTCTGCCACCTTTGTTAAGCTATACGTCACTTCTACAGAGAAATGCATCTAGTGGTCCAACAGAGTTCAGGGGCACATACACTCTAAAGAGCAATTAATCTTGCCTCAAAGTGTTAGATGTCACAGAGATGGCCTTTACTGAGCAGTGAAGTCATTACAGGTAGCGTCCCCTCACACATCTATCCAGAGTGCTACAGAACAGCATCACTTTTACCTGAAACACTCACTTCTACTGTCTAATGTTTTGAGCGCTAAATAGGTCAAATATGATATGCCTAAAGATATTTATCATTTGTGGCAGACAGGTTTACATTGAATGACTCCCCAGAGAGCCGCTGTTTTTACCCCAGGGTACATTTGGTGATTTGAAACAACTTCCTACTTTCCGTATCACCTCTCATTTTCCTATACAGTTCAGTTCACAGATTACCTTGGTTCATTATTTCCTGAGGACTTCCTGTTTCCAGATCTTAGACTTTGTATCTTAAGTTGCCCCAACTCCCATGTGTTACTCAACACCAAGATATAAAAAACAGGCTTGAATGAGCAAGGAACAGGGACCCAACTTTACATATTAGCATTACTTCCTGGCTGAAATTGGCATTGCTCCCTACCATAAAATAGGCACCAACTCCCGCTGTAGAACTGGCACAACTGTCTACTACACAATTAACACTACCTCCCTCACACGGATGAACTTCCTCATAGAAAACGCAGTTAGTTACAACTGCATAAATGAAGAATTTTTTATCTGCATAGACACACAGGGTCGTAGTAAGAGGTATTTCAACTAATTACAAAAAACTCAACTTGGGGAGATATCACATAACAAATTTAAAATGTTGTTTAATGTGGCATGTCTGCACTTATAGTAGTTGCTGCATCTGACCGTGTCACATACCAAATCAGCATAACCAACGGACACATACATAGATGATCCTAATCCCACCACTTTCACCTCAACTGCCACAGGTTTTGGACTACTGACCTCAGTGCAACCACTTTGCACTGCCAATCTTCCCACATACCCCCATCCTTTTGTACTACCAGTACTACTTCTCTGTTATTTACCATTTCTAAAACCTCACTGCTCTTATGTTGGCCAACATCCCAGTACCGTCGCAATCTAATGAATCCCAGCATCAGAGCCATGTCTACGCTTGAAGCACATGAATTGTGGAAAAAACGTAGGTAAAACAGACAAGCATCCTACCCAACCATCCCAATACGTGGTGGCTGGACCTTCCACAGAAAGGAACAAATCAGGGCTGTGACTTTTCTAAACAATGTATTGGGGATCAGGAATAAGAAATTCTGTAACACATATAAGAAACATGGAAGGACCCTCATTTTAAATAAGGCCACCTTGTCCATTACATTAAGTGAGAGCGTAGCTCACTTTTCATACATCAGGTATCAGGCATTGAAATGCCAAGTTGGCCTCCTGTGGTGTGCAGGGTCCCCATGTTGAGAGTAACAAGTGAGTGGTCTGATATCCCTCTGGGGAGGATGCCCTCTGCCGTGGCACATTTTACGTGGGTGGCTAGAAGAAGCAGGAGGTTAATCTGTGAGAGGGTTTTAACAGATGTTGAGGTATGTGCATATGTGTTAGCCCCAGGATGCCAGGCCCTCCAGATGTCACATAGACTCAGCGAGTTCATCCACCCCCAAAGGATTTGGATTTTTCTAAGCGATTTTGCTTTGTAAGAACTTTGAATTGCCTGGAAAATCCTCACTACTCTGTAGATTTACAAGATCCTGGGTCAAGGAGATCTTAGTGGGCTTCCTGGGTTGTATCGAGGAAAAGGTGGGGGATTTGTCTGGTTTTGGTTGTGCATGCGTTTGGGATCCTCACTCTTTCCCCGTTATGACTACAGAGAGGGGTAACTGTCTGCAGAAGTGCCACTTCTCACTCAGCAACTTCTCTGTAAATGTCTCAACTCATTCAACTGAAGTCAATCAGTAAACAACACCTCACCTTATTCAGGTCCAGCATCACAGCTCATATATACCATACATTTCTCAATTTCACACTCAAGTTTTCGTTCCCAAAAAAGGAAGCATATCTGATACACAGGACAATCAAAAGCTGTCTTGATGGCTACCGGGAAAAATAATCAAATGTATTCATACCACTGCAGCCATCTAGCTACACGAGTCATGCATAAAATACATCACACTCTTTAAGGAAATGATATCAGACTTCACTCTGGCGCTTGTGGCTGTCTGACACTGCGGTATAATTCATGATGTGCCTGCTCTTTGTTTGGGAACTGTGGCACTTCAACCCTCCTAGCAACAATCTAGGCCTAGGCCTAGGATTTTCCCCCAACTACCATGAGGGTACACATGTAACAAGCAGTGAAGCAGCAGCAGGGTAATTTGAGCCAGTAAAAGGGTCCACCTCACCTGCATCCTTGATGGGTCCACTAATGATTCACCTGCCTCGAGTCCCAGGCCAGGAGGCCTCTAGCCAGCACGTTGCTGAGGTTGGTGTCTGGGGTAGGGACACTACCTGGACAATGGAGTAGGTCCCACCCACTGCTCTACCGCAACCACTTGGATCCGTAGCACTTATGTGCTGTGGATTGCCAACTCACTGCCACATAGGAGTCCTCTGGTCCAAGCTTTCAGCTCATCTCCTTCCAATAGACATATGCTCAGTGAGTATTGTCAGGTTCTTGCTCTTCATCAACAGTCAATGCTTGAACACCTGTCACCAAAGGCCTTAGCGGTATATGGGCATGTATTGCTTTTCCTCACACATGTTGATATTTTATGAAAGTGTTTAAAAATGTCGAGAACCTTCCTAATTATTTAGTTACAAAGAATGTATCTAAAACGACAACATATCTATAAATTATTGCCAAGCCAATTTTTTGTTATGAATCATTTTCTACAACATTGGATATTGTGTCCCATTTCTGAACCATGAAGTGCACTGTAAGATAAAGGTGTACTTTCATTTTTCTACTGAATGGGGTTTCCTCTTGTGTTAACCAACTCTATGAAAAGCCAAATTATTGTCCCCTGTGAACAAAATGTTTTCTCAACTCTGTTTTTTGACTTTGTATTTCTACTCCCTGTCGAAAATAATAGGATATTGTAGCAATTATAGGTTTTTATTGTACAGTATCATAAGTTGTAAATGTTAAACAAATTCTAGTAATATAATAAATTGTAAACTGCTGATATACACACCACAAAAAAATCCAACGAAAATAAACTTTACAAACGTGTTGGCTCCTTACTTGCGGCTGTGTTCTCTTTTTTTGTATGAATGGTGCAAGTTTACCCCTTTCTCCACAGGAAACACATTGGGGCATATGTACAAGCCCCTATCGCCACCACAACATCACCTATAGTGACGTTGTGGTGGCGATAGGGGCTGCGCCTTATGTACAAGGCAGCGTTAAGCCACTTAACGTGGCTTAATGCTGCCTTGTACATAAGGCCCCCGTCCAAGCTATGGTTAGCGTCAAAGGGGTGGGCAGTGGGTTTTGTGGTGGGCGTTCCACCACAACATTTATTTTGATGCTGCTCCCTATGTACAAGGGAGGCATACATAGGAGGCAGCACTAAAATCAAGACCAGGCAAAACCTAGTCTAGTCTTAAGATGGCGAAACGAGGAGAAATGCATTATTTCTCCTTGTTTTTGCTTTTTTTCCATGTGTGCTGCATTGTGCAGCACACATGGAAAAAGCAAAATGCCATTGTTTTTTTTATGTATAGGAAGGTGTCCCTTCCTGTACATAAACAAACTTTTTTTTAAAATGCAATTTGTTCAGTTTCATGTGTGCTGCATGAAGCAGCACGCATGAAACTGAACAAATTGCATTTCTAGGATTGTTTATGTGCAGGAAGAGACACCTTCCTACACATAAACAATCCTCTCCTGCATGCAGAAACCCTTGCATTCTGGTGCAAGGGTGCCTGCGTTGGCGCTAAGATGCTATACTTCCTGGCACTGTACCTGCCACTCTCCTCCCGAACCTCCATCCGCCGGCTAAAGCCAGGTGATTATTGTCAATCAGGAACTATGGAAAACAAGTGTGGAGGTATGGTAGCTAAGTGCAATGGGCATAAGTTGGTGTAGCAGTAGGTATCAGTGTAGAGTGACATAGGTATGTTTATTGTGACTGTGCTTATCCCATATTATTACATGGATTTAACCTTTATGCACTATTGTAGTCATGAATGTAATATGACCTCAAAATGTTACATGCTTGAAAGGGGTAGGGTCTGAGTATTTTGGGGTGTATGGATGATCTGATACCACGATCTGTCAAAGGATATAATTTGTGGGAAGAGCCTATGGGCAATGCAAGCTTTATTGTCACAAAGAAATAGATCCCATCACAATTAACAGGTTAGGCGCTGATTAGTCAATATCTCATCAGTAGCTTTTCTTGATTAGACCATGGTGTATTCAATTCAATAAAACCTATCACAAGACACCAACCTGCACGACATTGAAGCCCAGAAGCCCTGGTCTCAGGGAAAAGGCTGATCAGTGGCTTTTGGCTCTCACTCTGTTTGAACCTTGTCAGTGGGCATCCAGAAAGTTTGGTAGCTATTTTGTTTGTTTGTAAATGATTCCAGCGGCTCAACTTCCTTAAAGAATAAAAGTAGATTACAATAAAAATTGGCATCACTGGATTCTATTCCTGCTATGGCTGTAGGATGGAATTTGTAATACAATAGATGCCCCGAGTTTTCCAAGATACATAGGGAATGCTCCCAGGCAGATGACAGTTTAACATGAGCCCAGTTAAAGAAAAAGTCATGTTAATCAGGGTGATAAATAATCTACAGCCATCTGAAGCTATTGGGGGCATTTGGTATGTACAGTTTAGCTAAAAATCTTAGCCAGGCCTAGATGGTCGGGTACAAGGACTGTTCCAATATCAGGGAGATATCTGATAAAGCAATAGTCCCTATCCACTGTGAGAGGCGAATTTTAGTACTTTATCACAAGAAATCCAAAACGGTATTCTGCTAATGGTCACCTGATACCCATGTTGAGCATTTTTGGGGAGGATTTCCCTAGTAGGAACAAGTAACAAGTATTGTTCCTAGTAGGGTCAAAACTCATGTTTTAGAGAAAGCGAATAGCACCAACTATTTCCACAGAAGGGAGACTTGCTTTAATAATTGGCATCCACAATGCACAATGTAGCACATTTGACTATATTGACAAAGAAAACTGTGTACTGGGGGATGGCTGCTATATTGTATATTTCCACACCCTTTCATAGGCCAGGTAGAACTTCCCTGTGGAACAAGCCAATGGTTGAAGTGTGCATGTTTCCTCTTATCCTCATTCAATTATTATTCAATCACACAAGTAGAAATTACTTTGCTAAACCTCACTTTTGGATACAATATTATGATTGGGGTGATTCAACCTAACTTTGGAGAATAGTTCATTCTTGCTATGTTCTTTGCTGATGACACACTGCTTCTGATTAACAATGTGAGTCAGCTTTAATGTAGCTAGCTTCTTACTGATTTCACAGAAGCATTAGATGTACTTCGGTGAATCAAAACTAATGATCTTTGGCTTCTTTCAAGGGTGATAGCATCTGGGATACAATGCACATCCATGTAGTTTGTAGCTGATTCTGGCACTAGTCATGGCCCCCAGATTAAGGTACATTCCAATATTAGGTGAAGGAACCCACTGAAATTCAATAGTAAATACCTATAACCAACTTAGCACCTACAATAATGGTTGAATATTGGTTCTCTTAATAAAAACATATCTGGCCAACATCCTTCTGGCAGTAATATTTTCGGGACTGATGAGTCACAAATGGATCATGATAGATTAGAAGCTGCAGATGTGTCACTGAATTGTGAGAAACTAATATTCTTGTTGCTGTTAAAATGCAACGTGGTATCAATTTGGAGAAACAAGTAGCAAACTGTGCATCAAGAACTTGGCTCAACAAAATTTGTAATGCAAAGGTGGGTCTGTATTTGTTATAATCAATAGTTTTCTTTAAAAGACGCAGCCCACGAATGAGTGATGGGACTACAGCGGATTCTGGATTTCCAAAGTAGATATGAACAGGTTTAAAATGAGGTGGGTCAAGAGAATTGGCTCTAAAGGGTGTTTAGATAAACAAAGACGGTGAACAATTTCTTAGCAGAGGTGTGCATAAGCTATTGTCTGAAAAATCTCCAATTTACAACATGTTTTAACACTAGCATGACTCTTGGGTTCTCCAAAGGTGCTTTCAGTGAAATCAAATGGTGGAATATGATTAACAGGATTAGTATAATTTCCCACAGCTGTAACTTTAGGATGAAGGGTTGGAATGTGTCTTTTGCCAGGGAAGAAACTTTGAGATGGCCATTGAGAAGGTAGCAAACCCCTTCAATTTTGTATTTTTCCCACAGCCATAGGCTCTGACAGTGATATTCACACAACATTTGGCAACCTGTCTGTTATGTCAAATAGCTGGGATAAGAGAGATGATTAGTTGTGAAAACGCCCAAGCAACCCCAACATTTCTGGGGGCTTGAGGGAGACTGTTGTGAGGCCACAAAGTTTTCTATTTGAGTCTTGTCCTAGCAGGCCTCAAAGGTAGAGGTTCTATGGCCATTCAGCTAAGAACTCAGTTATATCCAACTTGTGAACTCAGTCATCAAAATGTCAAGATGAATTGCTCAATTAATAATCAGGCTATTCGATTGGATTGCAAGGATGACGTTGGACATTCTAAGTGTCAAGGCAGAACAAGTTGTCAAACATTTGGGCAGCTTATAATGTTTATATTGGGTAAGAATACACTATGGAGTTATTTGATAAGAAGCTTAAAATGCATTTGCAACATAATAGGTCTCGCATTCACACGAGTTTGAGCTATTGCCATTGTATATGACAATGCCTTTTATTTATGTTTTGGGATCTAAACCATAAATAAAAGGCATTGTCCTTTACAAGACTAATAGCTTAAAGTCTCGCAAACGTGAGACGTATTGCACTGCAATAAAAGGCCTTTCCGACCGCTTGTTAGATTGTAAATATCAGAGGAAGAGACTGGCCTGCGACGTCTTCCAAGTGGTAATAAATTGTGGAGTAAAGAAGATGTGTAAGTGTTGTAAATTACACAGACACAAAGTGTGAAGAGTTACATATGATCCGAGAAATAAACTCTAACAAAGAACTCCAACACCTTTCGCACTGTGATTACACTGTTGCGGCTCAGGAGGAAGAGCGGGTGGGGGGTTATTTCCTGCCCTCTCCGTGATTTGAGTATGCAATGTGGTATTGCATAATATTATTGTTATATTTAGCCTAATAAATACTCCAGCTGTAGTAGGGCCCTGGCTTAACCTCCTGGTGCAGGGCTGGCTGAGCTTTAAGGCACACATGGAGGGAGGGAGTGATGGTCTCAGCTGCAGCTCGGGCCTCGTAGAGTGCCCCTGCTATTACTAGTGAGTGAGAGCCGCTGAGGTGGTGGTGGTGGTGATGGTGATGGAATAGGTGGTGGTACTGGTGGTTCTGGTACTGGTGGTGGAGGTACTTGTGGTGGTATTGCTGTTGGAGGTACTGGTAGTCCTGGTGGTGGTGGTACTGGTATTGGTGGTACTGGTGTTGGTGGTACTAGTACTGGTACTTATGGTACAGGTACTGGTGGTGGTATTGTTGGTGGTAGGGGTGGTATTGGTAGTGGTATTGGTGCTGGTGGTATTGGTGGAGGTACTGGTGGTATTGGTGGTGGTACTCGTGGTCTTGGTGGTGGTACTGGTGGTATTGGTGGTACTGGTACTGGTGCTGGTACTAGTACGGGTGGTATTGGTACTGAAAGTACTGGTACAGGTGGTGCTGGTAGTACTGGTGCTGGCGGTATGGTTGGCAGTGGTGCTGGTGGTAGTGATACTAGTGGAGGTAGTGGTACTGGTTTCGGTACTGGTAGTGGTGGCACTGGTACTGGTGGTGGTGATACTGGTGGTATTGATGGTTGTGGTACTGGTACTGCTAGTGGTGATGGTAGTACTGGTGATGGTACTGGTGGTAGTTGCACTGGTGGCGATGGTAGTGGTGGTGGTACTGGTGGTGGTACTGGTGGTGGTGGTGGTACTGGTACTGGTGGTGCTGTTGGTACTGGTGGTTCTGGTGGTGTTACTGGTGGTGGTGGTACTAGTACTGCTGGTGGTACTAGTGGTGGTAGTACTGGTGGTGGTGGTACTGGTGGTGGTGGTACTGGTGGTGGTGATACTGGTGGTAATGGTGGGACTGGTACTGGTGGAACTGGTACTGGTGGTATATCTGGTGGTGGTGGTACTGGTGGCGTTACTGGTGGTGGTGGTGGTACTGGTGGTACTGGATGTGGTGGTACTGGTGGTTGTAGTACTGGTGGTACTGGTATTGGTGGTGGTACTGGTTCTGGTGGTACTGGTGGTAGTGGTACTAGTGGTAGTGGTACTCTGTTGGTGGGACTGGTGGTGGTGGTACTGGATGTTGTGGTGATACTGGTGGTGCTGGTTGTGCTACAGTGGTGAGGTGGTGGTACTGGTGGTGGTGGTACTGGTACTTGTAGTGGTGGTGGTGGGGGTGGTACTGGTAGTGGCGGTGGTACTGATGGTGGAGGTGGTGGTGGTGGTACTGGTAGTGGTGGTGGTGGTACTGGTAGTGGTGGAGGTGGTGGTACAGGTAGTGGTGGTGGTACGGGTGGTGGTGGTACTACTGGTTGCACTGGTGGAACTGGTGGTGGTAGTACTGGTGGTGGTACTGCTGCTGGTGGTGGTACTGGTGGCAGTGGTACTGGTGGTCGTGGTACTGGTGGTGGTATTGGCGGTGGTGGTACTGGTGGTGGTCGTACTGGTTGTGGTTCTACTGGTGGTACCGGGGGTGGTGGTACTGGTGGTGGTGGTACTGGTGGAGGTGATTGTACTGGTGGTATTGGTGGTATTGTTGGTACTGGTAGTGGTGGTGGTGGTGGTGGTGGCCATACTCGTGTTGGTGATGGTGGTACTGGTGTTAGTGGTGGTGATGCTGGTGGTGGTACTGGTGGTGGTAATGCTGGTGGTACTGGTGGTAGTGGTACTGGTGGTACTAGTGGTAATGGTGGTGGTACTGGTAGTGGTGGTGGTACTGCTAGTAGTGGTTCTAGTAGTGGTGGTAGTGGTGGTACTGGAGGTGGTGATACTGGTAGTGGTGGTGGTACTCGTGGTTGCACTGGTGTAACTGGTGGTGGTAGTACTGGTGGTGGTGGTACTGGTGGTGGTGGTACTGGTGGTGGTGATACTGGTGGTAATGGTGGGACTGGTACTGGTGGAACTGGTACTGGTGGTAGATCTGGTGGTGGTGGTACTGGTGGCGTTACTGGTGGTGGTGGTGGTACTGGTGGTACTGGAGGTGGTGGTACTGGTGGTTGTAGTACTGGTGGTACTGGTATTGGTGGTGGTACTGGTTCTGGTGGTACTGGTGGTAGTGGTACTAGTGGTAGTGGTACTCTGTTGGTGGGACTGGTGGTGGTGGTACTGGATGTTGTGGTGATACTGGTGGTGCTGGTTGTGCTACAGTGGTGAGGTGGTGGTACTGGTGGTGGTGGTACTGGTACTTGTAGTGGTGGTGGTGGGGGTGGTACTGGTAGTGGTGGTGGTACTGATGGTGGAGGTGGTGGTGGTGGTACTGGTAGTGGTGGTGGTGGTACTGGTAGTGGTGGAGGTGGTGGTACAGGTAGTGGTGGTGGTACGGGCACTGGTGATGGTACTGGTGGTGGTGGTACTACTGGTTGCACTGGTGGAACTGGTGGTGGTAGTACTGGTGGTGGTACTGCTGCTGGTGGTGGTACTGGTGGCAGTGGTACTGGTGGTCGTGGTACTGGTGGTGGTATTGGCGGTGGTGGTACTGGTGGTGGTCGTACTGGTTGTGGTTCTACTGGTGGTACTGGGGGTGGTGGTACTGGTGGTGGTGGTACTGGTGGAGGTGATTGTACTGGTGGTATTGGTGGTATTGTTGGTACTGGTAGTGGTGGTGGTGGTGGCGGTGGCCATACTCGTGTTGGTGATGGTGGTACTGGTGTTAGTGGTGGTGATGCTGGTGGTGGTACTGGTGGTGGTAATGCTGGTGGTACTGGTGGTAGTGGTACTGGTGGTACTAGTGGTAATGGTGGTGGTACTGGTAGTGGTGGTGGTACTGCTAGTAGTGGTTCTAGTAGTGGTGGTAGTGGTGGTACTGGAGGTGGTGATACTGGTAGTGGTGGTGGTACTCGTGGTTGCACTGGTGTAACTGGTGGTGGTAGTACTGGTGGTGATGGTGGTTCTGGTGGTACTGGTGATACTGGTGGTGGCGGTACTGGTGGTGATGGTGGTCATACTGGTTGTGGTTGTACTTGTGGTACTGGTGGTGGTGATACTGGTGGTGGTACTGGTGTTGGTCATACTGGTGGTGGTGGTACTGGTGGAGGTGATGGTACTGGTGGTATTGGTGGTATTGTTGGTACTGGTAGTGGTGGTGGTGGTGGTGGCCATACTCGTGTTGGTGATGGTGGTACTGGTGTTAGTGGTGGTGATGCTGGTGGTGGTACTGGTGGTGGTAATGCTGGTGATACTGGTGGTAGTGGTACTGGTGGTACTAGTGGTAATGGTGGTGGTTAAGCATGGGCGTAAAATCCGCTCCGCTTGCGGATTTTTCGGATTTTCGGCAAATTCGCAATCCGCAAACTCTCGCGAATTTGTCGAAAATCCGTGAATTCGCTCGCGGCGGATTTTTTGCTTGGTTGCGGCGCGCGGCGTGGTGCACGGCGTTCACTTTCCGTCATTAAGCGTTTGCCGAGTTGTTTTTCTCGATCATATTTTGCGAGTGCTGCGCCATTTTGGATCTTGCTGCGTGATCCCGCGGGAGTTTGGCGCCCGCGAATACGTAATCGCGGCTTGCCACCTTGCACAGCACACCTCGCGAGAGTTCGCAATTGCGAACACGTAGTTGCGGCGGAAAGGAACAATCTCGCACTCGCGAAATAGAGATTTTGCAATTCTGCACAAGAAAATCACCAGCAAACAGGATAAACCTTCAGAAAATTATGATTTTTATCAGAATCACTCCTCAGGTTGACATTTGCATGGCCTTTTTTTTTGCAAGGAGTCCATTTTTGGGGGGGGGGGAAGGAAGTGCCCCACAGTCTCCAACTTCCTGTTCCTGTCCAGCAGGCTCCTCCCAGTGCTTTGTCCATCTCCTGGTCATTTTCATTTGGATCTGGAGCTGGAAGGATTACTTTTTGTGGGTGCTGCTGGATATTTGGATTTGAGGCCTTTTTGACTTTCTTTGGATCACTTTTGGATTAGAAATCAACTTTCACAAGTAAGTTTGTTTGGGGCATTACAGTTGCTGCAACTACAATTTTGGAACTTTTTCAGAACATTAAATAAATTATATTGTGGGTAGCCACAGTATCCAGTAGGACCAGGGTTGGTTATGGGTGCATGATACAACTGTTTTGTTGAATTTAAACACCATTGAGGCCATGGATGGGCTGGGATTGTGCTGATGTTTGTTGTTTTTGTCGTTTTTTTGGGGCTGCTGGTGTGGCCTTTTGCCCAGGGGTAGTGGTGCATGGACTGAGTGTGCCTGTGGGGTCTCACTCTCTTTAATGTAAACATCCTGGATGGCATTGGATTGTGGTGATTTTTGGGTGTTTTTCATTTTTTTTGGGGTGTACAGTTGATATGGACTGGCCATGTGGGTGGTGGTGGTGGCCATCTTGAGTGCTGGCTGGTACAGGCAACATGTGCTTGGGGTGCAAGGGGCCATTTTGAAGAGAGGCAGTGTCTGAGGCCTGCACTTATTTTGCCTACTTTTCATCCATTATGCCCAGGGGTAGTGAGTGTTGCATGGGCCTAGTCTTTCTGTGGGGTGTCTTCTTGAATTTAAACACCATTGAGGTCATGGATGGGCTGGGATTGTGCTGAATTTTGTGGTTTTTGTGGTTTTTTGGGGCTGCTGGTGGGGCCCTTTGCCCAGGGGTAGTGAGTGTTGCATGGGCCTAGTCTTTCTGTGGGGTGTCTTCTTGAATTTAAACACCATTGAGGCCATGGATAGGCTGGGATTGTGCTGTTTTTTGTGTTTTTTGTCGTTTTTTGGGGGCTGCTGGTGTGGCCTTTTGCCAAGGGGTAGTGATGCATGGACTGAGTGTGCCTGTGGGGTCTCACTGTCTTTAATGTAAACATCCTGGATGGCATTGTATTGTGGTTATTTTTGGGTGTTTTTCTGTTTTTTTGGGGTGTACTGTTGATGTGGACTGGCCATGTGGGTGGTGGTGGTGGCCATCTTGAGTGCTGGCGGGTACAGGCAACATGTGCTTGGGGAGCAAGGGGCCATTTTGAAGAGAGGCAGTGTCTAAGGCCTGCACTTATTTTGCCTACTTTTCATCCATTATCCCCAGGGGTAGTGAGTGTTGCATGGGCCTAGTCTTTCTGTGGGGTGTCTTCTTGAATTTAAACACCATTGAGGCCATGGATGGGCTGGGATTGTGCTGAACTTTGTGGTTTTTGTCGTTTTTTGGGGCTGCTGGTGGGGCCCTTTGCCCAGGGGTGGTGAGTGTTGCATGGGCCTAGTCTTTCTGTGGGGTGTCCTCTTGAATTTAAACACCATTGAGGCCATGGATGGGCTGGGATTGTGCTGTTTTTTGTCATTTTTTGGGGGCTGCTGGTGTGGCCTTTTGCCCAGGGGTAGTGTTGCATGGACTGAGTGTGCCTGTGGGGTCTCACTCTCTTTAATGTAAACATCCTGGATGGCATTGGATTGTGGTGATTTTTGGGTGTTTTTCGTTTTTTTTGGGGTGTACTCAACCGATGTCTTTCCCCTGAGGTGGAAGCCGGGGGCGCTGTGTGCTGTTATTTTTAAATTTGCACTCTGCACTTTGATGTAACAATTTTACTGTGTAGGTTAATTGATTTTAAAAATTGCCCACACGTATTCACAAATTGTTTTAAATTACCTCGCTACTTGTAATTGGCAGCATAGTTGAACACTAACTATTGCACGGGTCCTGGCCCCCTCGAACCGACTCCCAGAGCGCATTCTTCACCTGGGGCGCAGGGAGAGAAGGGGTCGGCCATCTTGGGTGAGGGAGGGGTAGCGCTGCAGATGCTGAACGCTTCCCACCCTCCTCACACCAGATATAAGGAGATGAACTTCCGCCGGCGCAGCGGGCGGGAGCAGCGGGCGCGCCGGCGGCATGCCGAAGGCGCGCCAAAGGCAAGCCCATTTGCGTCCGTCCGTGCCGGGACCGGGCCCAGGGCCATACCCCCTGCTCGTACTCTTCTATACAACCGTAGCACGCTACTGGAGCTTCGTCCAACTCATGCCCCCCGCTGTACAAAATTCGATTTACGGCACACTACCATGGACACTAACATAAAATGCTCTTATTGTAATGCCACAATTCCCTTGCATACTTATACTAGCCCTATTAAAACACCTGGAAATGTCTGCGAAAAGCAAGTCGCTATGGCCCTTATCAATGCACGATCTCTGGGCAAACACTGCCAAGAGGTAGCAGATCTCATCATCGATCATAATCTGGATGTCCTCTACATTACCGAAACATGGACGGATGAGGCATCCGCACCTGACTACGTTACGGCAGTTCCTCTAGGCTACAACGCCTCTCGGCAGGATAGGGCTAGGAAAAGAGGCGGAGGACTGGCCATTATAGCAAGAGACCAATTCGAGGTCCACATCTCTCCTATCCCTGCCACATCATGTGAAGCAACACATTTTAATATAAAATGTACACCTCTGTTCAGCTTTAAGGGAGTGCTGCCTTACCGACCTCCTGGGACTAGAGCAGCCTTTCTCACCAACTTAACTGACATACTAGAATCTATAGCTATTGAAGAGTCTACCACGGTAATGGGCGATTTTAATTTTCACTTGGAACAAATCAATGACAAAGACACTATCGCCCTCACATCAGACCTAGAAATTGTAGGCCTTAGGCAACTGGTTATGGCTCCTACCCACCAGGCAGGACATACGCTGGACGGTATCTTTACCAACGTTGAAGATTTAAATATAACTGAAATTCTTCCCATGACCTGGACAGATCATGCGGCCATATTTTGCAGCCTTGCCTTCAAAGGATCATCAAGGAGGATGACCTCCTACCCGAAACCAGGCACGTTTAAAGCATGGAAGGACATAAATTATAATGACCTTAACACACTTCTGAACAACACCAGTCCTGACCTATCTAATAATCCGAGCATTGCGACCCACCAATTCCATGAATGGTTGGGCGATGCCATGACCCAGTTGGTACCTACTAAATCCTACTCAAAAAACAGGAGCCTGCCGACTGCTCAGTGGTACACAGAAGAGCTTAAAACTCAAAAACAACTAACTAGGAATAGGGAAAGGCACTGGCGACGAACGTACGATAACGAAAATAAGATTAAATATAAAGAATCTCTCGCCACCTACAAAACTATGATAACGGCAGCAAAATAGCACTTTTTCTCGCTACACATAGAAAATGCAAAAAATTCCAGCAAGCAACTGTATAACATTGCCAAAACCCTATCCGGTAATACAACGGACCTTAATCCACCCCCATCGCAATTATTTTGCGATGCCTTGTCTGAGTTTTTCTTCTCAAAGGTTAACAATATATACCAAGCTTTCTCCTCAGAATCTAATATTTGTAGGGCTTTCACCCCCCCGACCATGCCAGGAGATACCATGACAAGTTTTAAACACCTAACGATTGATCAAACAAAGATCATAGTGAGATCTATCAAATCAGGGTCAGCTCTAGATCCCTGTCCAACTTCGGTACTAGGCATGTTATCAGACACTACTATCCCAGTCATCACCAAGGTCTGCAACACGATATTGAGCTCTGGGATTTACCCCGACTCATTGAAAAATACATTGATCAAACCCCTGCTTAAAAAAATCAAATCTCGATAAACAGGAATTGAAAAATTACAGGCCTATAGCAAGTCTCCCTTTTCTAGCTAAAGTGATCGAAAAGGCCATGAATCAGCAGCTAGTGGAGCATATTGAAAGAAATAACCTGCTTGATGACACTCAGTTTGGTTTCCGTAAAAATCATGGTACGGAAACCGCGCTCATCAAAGCAGCGGATGACATCAGACTCATCCGTGATCAGGGAGGAACAGCACTATTGGTACTCCTAGATCTCTCAGCTGCATTCGACACGGTCGACCACAAGACCTTGGTCGACCGTGTCGGAAAGATGGGCATTCAGTCCACTGTGAGAGACTTGCTTGCTTCCTTCCTGGCCAATAGAACTCAGGCGGTTACTTTAGGACCATTTAAATCAGCCAATTTGTCGTTACCGTGTGGGGTTCCACAAGGCTCATCCCTAAGTCCGACACTGTTTAATATATATGTGTCGGACCTTGCTAGTGTCATCAAAGCACACGGGATGAGCCTAACCTCATACGCAGACGCCACGCAATTGGTACTGGCTATAAGGGATGATGGGCTAAAGGTGCAGAACGGTTCCAAAAGGGAATGACTGCTATTGGTGAGTGGATGGCAGGAAACTGCCTGAAGCTCAACTCTGATAAAACAGAGGTGGTCGTCTTTGGCACTCTCTCGCCAGCCTGGTCTGCAACGTGGTGGCCATCAGCCTTTGGCACTCCACCGTGCCCTACCACCAAGGTCAGAAACTTGGGAGTTATCTTTGATGACAAGCTTAACTTCATAGCACATGCTAATAAAGTGGCGTCCACGGCCCATTTTAAACTCAGGATGATAAGAAAAATCATTCCTTTTCTGCCGGACACTGCCGCAAAGACCCTGGTCACCTCATTAGTCTTAACTTCTTTAGACTACTGCAATGGACTCTTCCTGAAAACAAGAGTCACCAAAAAGCTGCAGACAGTACAAAATGTGGCTGCACGCCTGCTGTCTAAAAAGCCTAAATTTGCGCCCATTTCAGATACCTTGAGGACCTACCACTGGCTGACCATCCAAAACAGGATAACATTTAAATCACTGTGCACAGTATACAAAGTGATGCAGGGTCAAGGGCCTCGCGTTCTTAAAAACCAATGAACACCCTACAAACCGGTTAGAAAGCTCCGATCCACATCACTTAACCAACTGGTGGTTCCACGTAGCAAAACAGTCTCCTGGGGCGATCGCCGCTTTCTAGTTGCGGCTCCCAAAATCTGGAACACCTTGCCACATCACATAAAAACCAGTCCCTCTCTTTTACAGTTTCGGAAAAAGCTGAAGACGTGGTTATTCAACCAATAACATTGCACACCAGTCAACATGAACTTCACCTTTAGGGAGGGACATTATTGCAGTCTAGCGCCGAGACCCCTACGGGTATTGGTTCGTGCTTTATGAATGTCAAACAATAAATAAATAAATAAATACTGTTGATGTGGACTGGCCATGTGGGTGGTGGTGGTGGCCATCTTGAGTGCTGGCGGGTACAGGCAACATGTGCTTGGGGTGCAAGGGGCCATTTTGAAGAGAGGCAGTGTCTGAGGCCTGCACTTATTTTGCCTACTTTTCATCCATTATGCCCAGGGGTAGTGAGTGTTGCATGGGCCTAGTCTTTCTGTTGGGTGTCCTCTTGAATTTAAACACCATTGAGGCCATGGATGGGCTGGGATTGTGCTGAATTTTTTGGTTTTTGTCGTTTTTTGGGGCTGCTGGTGGGGCCCTTTGCTCAGGGGTGGTGAGTGTTGCACAGGCCTAGTCTTTCTGTGGGGTGTCCTCTTGAATTTAAACACCATTGAGGCCATGGATGGGCTGGGATTGTGCTGAATTTTGTGGTTTTTGTCGTTTTTTGGGGCTGCTGGTGGGGCCCTTTGCCCAGGGGTGGTGAGTGTCGCATGGGCCTAGTCTTTCTGTGGGGTGTCTTCTTGAATTTAAACATCATTGAGGCCGTGGATGGGCTGGGATTGTGCTGATTTTTGTGTTTTTTGTCGTTTTTTTGGGGCTGCTGGTGTGGCCTTTTGCCCAGGGGTAGTGGTGCATGGACTGAGTGTGCCTGTGGGGTCTCACTCTCTTTAATGTAAACATCCTGGATGGCATTGGATTGTGGTGATTTTTGGGTGTTTTTCATTTTTTTTGGGGTGTACTGTTGATGTGGACTGGCCATGTGGGTGGTGGTGGTGGCCATCTTGAGTGCTGGCGGTTACAGGCAACATGTGCTTGGGGTGCAAGGGGCCATTTTGAAGAGAGGCAGTGTCTGAGGCCTGCACTTATTTTGCCTACTTTTCATCCATTATGCCCAGGGGTAGTGAGTGTTGCATGGGCCTAGTCTTTCTGTGTGGCGTCTTGAATGTAAACATCATGGATGGCATGGGATTGTGCTGATTTTTCTGTGTTTTTCGATTTTTTGGGGTGTATAACTGAACTGATGTTCCTCTGTCTTCCATTGCTTTTAGGTGCAAAAGACTCACATAACGTCACGCGACGTCACGTCTGGACACAGACAACTCTGCAACTCGTGCAACTGCTGCCTGCTGTTCTGACCTGCTCTGAAGAAGATGGCCCCAAAAAAAGTTACCCGTAGCTCCTCTAGCAAGAAAGTTGCCAGTAAGGAGCAGAAGAAGCAAGTTACCAAGGAGACTGGTGTGCCGGCCGCCCCTTTTTTTGGGAGTAAAAAAAAAAGTATGCCTGCAGCAGCAGCGGGATCTGCTGGGGACCAAGCTGGGAGCAGCACACCCGCTCCATTGGGCTCAGTGCCACCACCACTACCACGCCAACTTAAGTCCAAGCCCTTCAATGCTGCAGAGGCACTTAGTCTAGTTGTTCAATCACCATCGACCAGTGATGTTGGCTCATCGCAAGAAAGTAGCAGCAATGTCCCTCAATCAACACAGGTTGTTGTAACTCATCTGACGAGTGTTGAACAACCACAGCCGCAACAAAAACCACATGTGCAAGTACAAGCCCAAGTACATGTGGAAGGAGAGGCAGCGCAAGGAGATGCGCAAGCAGAGGTGCATGGAGGGTCACAAGTGCCCACAATAGTTGTTCCTCCCGAAGTAGGGGCACATCAGGAAATCGACAATCAAGGCGCGGTTTCATTTGAGGAAGACACTCCTCCTGATGATCATTCATTGTCTTCCACACCCCTAGCAAGGAAGAGATCAAGGGTGGTGTCTACATCTTCTTTAAGCACACCTCCTTCTGATGATACGGATCAAAATTGGGAACCAGCACCACTGCCGTCTGAGAGTGAGGCACATGATCTTACAAAGGTAGTTAAGCGTAAAAGGAAGCTCGTCCAAAGTCTCACAGTTATGGAGTGTGATGATGAGGCTCAACAAGAAGTGGCGGATACTGCTGCTGATGAAGACTCTGACAACGACGACCCAGTCATCATAAAGGTCACTGCAGCCCCAGCGGGCATGCAGCAAACAGCCATTTTGACCCTAGCCCGAAAAGCTGCTGAGCGTGATGATGATGATGTTGTCGACGAGGAGGCAGTGGAAACACCACAATCATTGGAGTTAAGTACACCAACTCGTACCGCTTCCATATTTCTTTCTTACAAGAAGGGACCTCCATCCACCTCGACCTTAATTAGTGGCGGTGAAAGTGCACAACGTACAAAAGTTGGGCAATCTAGATCCTCCACTTCATCTGGCATTAGCAGCATGACCACCACCACCCGTATCGCCGCCTCCTCCAGGCCCCACAGACACTTCAAGTCCCCAGTTTGGGACTTCTTTACTGTTTGCCAAAAAAGGGAAAAGTTTGCCATTTGTACCCTTTGGAAGCTTGCAGTTAGTCGTGGTAAGTCAGGTACCAACTATGGTACCGGAGGCCAGAGAGGTCATCTTGAGAGACAGCACACTGTCCAATGGTTTGCGCACCTAGATGCGATCAAGGAAGCCCGAATTGGAAGTCAAGAAAACGTTGATGTTGCATCTGATGATGACGAGGAGGAAGAAGACGTGTCAAACACTTCACTTACATCCAGTACCCCTGTCAGCAGCACACCCCGTGTGAGGCACACTAAGAGTGTTGGAGCGAGTGAGACAGCAACGCGCAAAAGTTCACCAGCGAGCATAATTGGGTCAACAAAGTCATTATCATCCCGTAAATGCTTGGTCCAGGGCAACATTAGAACCATGTTTTCTTCAGACGCGCCATATGAACGCAACCACCCACTGACGCGTCTGTATAATACTAAGCTGGCTAAAGTGCTAGCTGTGGACCTTCTCCCTTTTTCTTTTGTAGAAGCGGTAGGTTTTCTAGAATTAGTGGCAACGCTCTGTCCTAAATGGAAGGTTCCTAGCCGGTTCTATTTTGCCAGAGTTGCGGTTCCAGCACTACATGAAGATGTGCTGGAGGCGATTGGGGCAGCTTTGCAGAAGAGTGCTGTTCACACTATACATCTGACAACAGACATGTGGACCAGTGGCGCAGGCGCTGAATACATGTGCATCACTGCACACTGGGTCTCTTTTTCAGGTATTAAAGCAAAGCTAAACGCAGGTGTTGACCCGGACCAAGTTTTTAAAGCTGCTCGGAAACATGCAACACTAGCCATGTTTGGCTTGGAGAAAAGTCATACAGCAGAAAACATTTTGGACGAGTTTAACAAAAAGGTCTTTCACTGGCTGTCCCCAAAAAAATGCCAGATTGGTTATGTTTCCACGGATAATGGTGCCAATGTAGTTAAGGCCATGTCGCTGGGTGCATATTTCAGAGTGCCGTGTTTGGCGCACTGTATCAACCTGGTAGTTAAAAAATTCTTGAGTGATACAGACAGTACAGCGTTCGAGGTAATGGCCACCTGCCGCAAAATGTGCAACCATTTCAGCCATTCTTTTAAGGCCCGGAAGCATCTGAGGAGGCTGCTACTTGAACGTCGAATGCCAGTGAAAGCACTTATCCAGGAGGTGGCAACACGTTGGAACTCAACCTTCTACATGCTTGAGCGTCTGTATGAGCAGTATACGGTACTCGATCAATATTTCTTAACAGAGGGTGCAGCTCAGAAGGACCTGCGGATGGGTGCGGCGCAATGGGACATAGTTAAAAGCCTGACAGACATGCTTCGTCCTTTTGAGTTCTTCACGCGTGCAGTCAGCCAGGAGGACTGTAATTTGGGAAAAGCTATCCCATTGTTGTGCATGCTGGAGCACCAACTGAAGGCGGTGTCTTCTGAGTTTGAAAAAGATGAAGAAAAAAAAGACCCTTTTATTTTGTCCGAGAAATTATTAGAGCGCCTACGTGGTGATAAACGTCTTAAAAAGATCAAGTCAGAACAGCATTACATTTGTGCTACTATTCTGGATCCACGCTACAAAAAGGCGCTGGCAGGCCAAGCATTCTTTCCTTTTGCTGATGAAGATGTTCAAAACTACAAACATTGGCTAGCCTGGTCAGCCAAGAGGTTTGAAAAAGAACGGCAGGATATTGAAGGAGAAGGCAGTACATCAGCATCAGCATCAGCAGGCCATCCCCAGTCAAAAAAATCCACTTCTGCACCTGTGGCTGTGGCACAAGTGACCTCTCAGCCGTTAAAGACACCGGCAACCGGATCATCTGCACCACACACAACAGTAACAGTGGCTGCTGTAGAGGATTGGCTAACTTTGCTTGGGTATGGTTCTCGAAAAAATGTCACAGGCACAGCAAAAAGTAAGCAAAGTGGAGGAACCGTTGATGACCTTGAGTCGATGGTGCAGGACTATCTGAATGACTCAACAGAGGTCTTTCTTAATGATGAGCCATTGCAGTATTGGCATGGGAAAAAACAATTGTGGCCACAGCTCTCCAACCTGGCTATAAACTATTTGTCTTGCCCACTCGCAAGTGTGTCTTCTGAACGTGTTTTCAGTGCTGCTGGTGGCATTGTAACTCCCAAACGGAGCCGCCTCTCGCCCAAAAATGTGGAGCGGCTGACAATGATCAAGATGAATCAGCACCTCATACCACCAGATTACAAAGTACGAGAAAGCACGCCGCATGAAGACGAGGAGGACGGCAACGTAGATGAGGGGATTTGTTCTCTGTTCGGTGACACTGACCTCATCCTGCCTGAATTCGCAGAGTATGATGACGAAATCTTCTTCTTATTCCCTGACACCGAGCCCTGAAAATGAGACAATGAATCAATAACTTTCTTTTTCGTCCTTATTCACTTTTATTCCTGTGTGTCTGTCTTTCTTTGTTTTGCACAGTTAATTTAATTGAAACTTTAATCACCTAATCCCAAAAACAAGCCCATCAGCAGAACTGTCTTCACTTGTTTGCTTATTGATTTGAAGGTGCCGCAGTCTACATTCCTCAGGTTCACAAGTTCTGAAGAACATGCTCCTCTATCCTCCTCCTCCAGACTCCGATTTCCCTCAAAGCAGAGGGCTGGATTACGCCCAATGAAGAAAGACTCAGCACTTGTGGGGGTGTTCTACTTCTTTGCGGGTGAGTTGACGGCTCTGGGCCCATTGCTGTGAAGCTCTAATAACGGATAAAAGTGTTTTGGACCAAATATGAGGCGGAAATTTCTTGCCGTTTTTGCTGACTTGCTTGCCGTTGAGGTGCTCTTTGGCGGGGTTCCGGGTGTTTGTGGGTGAGTTTTGGGGTCTGGGAGCACTGCTGCGACAGTCTAATCTTGATTGCATTTGCTTTTCAGGAAATCCGTGGTGGAAAACAGGAGTTATGATGATGACCTAGCTGCACAGCGCGTTTGGACCGAAGGCCGAGAGATAGTGTAAGTATGAGATTTTGCTTTTTTGCTGTTTGGGGGTGTGGTCGCGTGCTTTTTTGCGGGTGGGTTGTTGGGTCTTGGGGCATTCCTGGGAAGGTCTAATACCGGATAGAAGTGTTTTGGACAAAATCCATAAGGAAAAGCCTTTTTTTTGCTATTTCTTCTGACATCTTGCTCAATGTAGCGTTTTGGGAGGCTTCCTGGTGTTTGTGGGTGGGTTGCGGGGTCTCTGTCGAAGCACTGCTGCGACAGTCTAATCTTGATTGCATTTGCTTTTCAGGAAATCCGTGGTGGAAAACAGGAGTTATGATGATGACCTAGCTGCACAGGGCGTTTTGACCGAAGGCCGAGAGATATTGTAAGTATGAGAATTTTGCTTTTTTGCTGTTTGGGGGTGTGGTCGCGTGCTTTTTTGCGGGTGGGTTGGCGGGCCTTGGGGCATTCCTGGGAAGGTCTAATACCGGATAGAAGTGTTTTGGACAAAATCCATAAGGAAAAGCCAATTTTTTTTGCTATTTCTTCTGACATCTTGCTCAATGTAGCGTTTTGGGGGGCTTCCTGGTGTTTGTGGGTGGGTTGCAGGGTCTCTGTCGAAGCACTGCTGCGACAGTCTAATCTTGATTGCATTTGCTTTTCAGGAAATCCGTGGTGGAAAACAGGAGTTATGATGATGACCTAGCTGCACAGCGCGTTTGGACCGAAGGCCGAGAGATATTGTAAGTATGAGAATTTTGCTTTTTTGCTATTTGGGGGTGTGGTCGCGTGCTTTTTTGCGGGTGGGTTGGCGGGTCTTGGGGCATTCCTGGGAAGGTCTAATACCGGATAGAAGTGTTTTGGACAAAATCCATAAGGAAAAGCCTTTTTTTGCTATTTCTTCTGACATCTTGCTCAATGTAGCGTTTTGGGGGGCTTCCTGGTGTTTGTGGGTGGGTTGCGGGGTCTCTGTCGAAGCACTGCTGCGACAGTCTAATCTTGATTGCATTTGCTTTTCAGGAAATCCGTGGTGTAAAACAGGAGTTATGATGATGAGACCTAGCTGCACAGCGCGTTTGGACCGAAGGCCGAGAGATATTGTAAGTATGAGATTTTGCTTTTTTGCTGTTTGGGGGTGTCAACTTGTCGCGTGCTTTTTTGCGGGTGGGTTGGCGGGTCTTGGGGCATTCCTGGGAAGGTCTAATACCGGATAGAAGTGTTTTGGACAAAATCCATAAGGCAAAACCTTTTGCCACTTTTTGTAACTTAGGGTTTGTTAGGGTTAGCCCTAACAGCAGGATTGCATGTGTTTCGGGGTGTTCTATTGCAACTCAGTTCTGGGGTTTTAGAGCACTCTTGGAGCGATGCTGGCTATGGATACTTTTGCTTGCTTGCAAGTGGTTTGAATACAATCCACGGTGGGTAAGGGTGTATTTGGGCCTAATTTTACTTTTAAAGTACGTTTTGTCACCATTTTGCTGCTAGGCCTTGTTTTTTGAGATCTGATTGGGGGTCTTCTACATTTGCGACTGGCTTTAGTAAGGGTCTTGGTGGGAGCATTGCTGGGAAGGTCAAATTTTGTTCTAAAACACAGTTTACAGTACACCTACCTTGAGGGGAAAGATCCGCTATAATATTTTGGCCATACTTATTTATCTTTAAAAAGGTGACTCAGACAGAGTACGCAATTTCAAAAATATTGTACTGTCTATTAGGGAAATCAAAGTGTGACTTTTTGCACCACACAGCTTACATACCTTATATTTATTTATCAGTGGTATTGTAATAGCACTTCCTGTTTTCCGTTCAATAATTACAGGCCGGGTTTCAGTCGACATCCGCCAGGCAGGCAGTGGACAGTGTGTCTTCTGTCAGTGGACACCAACATTGATGGACGAATCGTCAGCTGGAATGGAGGAGTGCCGCTAATAAGAGGAATTGTTTGCTGCATGCATCTTACTTACCAAATTCAACAGGACAACTCCAACAACATACAGAATACAGATACAGTATCCATTGTTTTCTTCTATGAGTGTGATTGCGTGTGGTTAGCTTTAGTTTGTACCCAAAGATTTCTTTATCTTCAATTATTGTTTGTCCATGCTGTGCTTTTTTTTTCTTCTCTCAACAAAACCTACCCAAAAAGAAACCCCCATTCCCATCCATTTTCCAAACCCTAACCCTCATTCCCCCGGGCTGTGTGGTTTTGCTTGATGTCTGACTAAATGACATCAATAATTCCACACACTTGCTGGGGAGGATAAGGTCATAGCAACAGGCTGGTGAAGGAATACGAGGATATCTTCTAGACTTACTCAGCTTCAGTACTATTTCTTGTAGTAGTAGGAGCCAATGTCAACTAAATTCAACGCAAGTACTGGTTATACTTTCAATACTTTAACATTTGTTAGACTACATTGTGGCACTGTTCTAGTTTACTGTCACCTGCTATATTCTCGATCGTACCGTAACCGTTGAAATGCTACAGTAAGGACAAACCAGGTTTTGTTTCCTTTTTTACCATAGGCATGCAACTGCCACTGTGTCACACCACTAGTACCACCGCAATGAGGAAATTTCATCCGCCCAGGATTGCCAACCTTAGTCCCCATTTCACGTGGAGCCAGCCCTGGGCCTAGCCCTAATTTCTAACACGAATTACAGGTAAGATAAGCGTTTGGTGGGAGGTAGTATAATGGAGTATTAGGACTAGACGAGAGATTGACGGTAGTACTACTAAAGTCCTAGGACTCTTCAGGAAAACAAACTTACTGTTACACCCCCACCCACCAGACTGAAAAGCAGTAAAAAACAGGTATGGTCAGATAAAGTTCAAAAAAGTATATTTATGTAGCCCTAACAAAATAATCTCCCTCAAGACCCTCCCTAACCCCAACGATTGTCTTTGAAAAGTCCCAAAAAGAACCCAACTCCCAAATCCCACCCCCCAAAAGTCTCTAAAAAAAGGGCAAGGGACACCCCACTACTGGAGGGTGCTGGTGAATTTTGCGGCCAGGGCATCATACTCCTTGCGGAGGGTGGCAAGTTCGAAGCGGAGGCCCTCCACCAAGTTCTTGTACCTAAGGACCTCCTGCTCCAGGTAGGACATTCGGACTCCTAGGCGCCGCTGGCGTGCCTTGCAGCTCCTGTGGGGGGCAGCTGGTCTTTTTGCTGCTTGGCGGTGGCGGTTGGCTTTGTTAGCCCGGCTCCGTACCGCTGGAGCACTGCGCTGGCTGGCAGCCCGTGGGGTCACGGAGGAGGATGCAGCTGTCCCAGTCGAGGATTTTGTGGTTGCACCGGTCGACTGCGTGTCCTCCTCCTCCTCCAGGGCCACCAGCCGCCGATATTCAGCGACAGTGGCATCCAGCCTCCGTTGCCGGGCCATTCGAGCCTGCTCCCTCCCTGATGTCGATTTGGAAGGAGCAACTATATGAAGAAAGAAAGACATAGTCTGTAACCAATGCTCCTTCACATTAATAACACAAAGTGATTGAGCCGAAAGTTGTGTCACAGTACAAGTAGCAAATTGAAAGCACAGTACATAACTATTGAGGACAGTATCTATCTAACCTCCCACTTCTGCATCCTTTCTCTAACATTAGTGGTAGTTTAATGAACAAATTCTACGACCACTATGGACTTCCATTACAGTCGACTATGACAGTACACCAGTCTTATTCTTCTTCTTCTCTCTTGTTTAGGAAAATTGGTACATTATCTTATGCAAGCCGGCAGAATGGCAGCGCAGTGAACTTGCACCCGAGAAAAACAGACGCACACCATGATGAGTGAGACAGACTTGCGCTACTGTACCGGTCCAGTACATGCAGGTGGTGCAGCTATTACTTTTCTATTACGGGTGGCACTGAGAATACTCTGTTACAAGGGCTACTGCTTAATTAATTTACCTTTCACCCTACAGTGCAAATGAGTACTAGAAAAGGAAAATGAAGAAGCTAAATAATTAGATTATCTATCACTTCACATGGGATGTATTTGATGACATATGGGATGACTTTTGGTGCTTTGCTTATTATTGAGTGAACAGTGATACACCCACACATGAATGACGTACTACTACTACTAAACTAAAGTTATTAAGAGAGGTACGGAGTGTCCACCGTAATAACCGGATATATGCTGTGCTTGCAGTTGCAATACAAAGTACTGCTAATATTCATGGTAGTATTGGACAAATTTACAATTTCTTTTCCTTGCCTTCCCTACACTGGAACGGACGTGCGGGTGCGGTGTTACATGCTCTTCAAGGTAACAATTAGTTCATCCAGCGACCATCTACTCTCTCTAGATACACATGTGCTATCTAAGAGTCAGATATTACCATGCTCCAGGCATCCATCCATTCAAAGTATATGCACACATACAGTTTCTGTTTCACCCACCCAGGCTGTTGTCCTTCCACCCATCCTTGCTTCATCATTGACCCAGCCATGCACCATACCATATTCTTTCCTTCCCAGCCACCACGGGGTCCAAGCAAACACATATCATTCTTCTTTGCCAGCCATCATAAAATTTCTCGTCCTTCCACACTTACTTACACCCTTCTTTCACTTTTCGTTCATCCCATCCATCAAGTTCATCTCAGATCTTATTGGGATTCTTCTCGCCAAAAACTTCACAGCTAAGTCGAAGTACATTTTGAGGAGGCTACTACCTGGTTGATTTATAATACACCCGTGTAGAAAGCACACTATGCAGTCTTCAATCTCAATAAGTAAGGAATATATAGCTTACCTCTGCCCGCCACCACCGTGTGAACCCTCACATGCACATTGGTGTCGTCCGGCACTCGCACCGCCTCCTCCCCAGAAGTGTTGTCCTCCTCATCCACCACCTCCGCGCTGCCCCCGCCAACAGATGTTCCACCTACAAAGTACATTTAAGAATGTTAGAATACACCACTCACTACTATATAATATTTGGTCTAGGAGGAATAAAGAAATAAAAAAAAAACGAAATACAATGTAATAATTTGTAACTGTATACTCTACAGTAAAAATGTCCCTTTTTCCAGGGAAGGCTGTTGTCTTCCTGCACTTTTTGGCACAACTGATGAATGCTTGCTTTTTATTTTTAACACACAACACTTTTTCTCCTAACAGAAGCTTGACTTCTAAGAACACGATCAGGGTCAAGCTCAAGTTCAAACCAGGTGAGAGCTCAGCTCGACCACAAGAAATGTGTCCAATTAATCGTTAGCACTAAGCACTTTTCCATTTTCAGTTAAACATTTACTTTTATGACAAAGTTGATTTTAATAAATGTGTTTAGTTTTAATAAAGCTTTTAAACTTAAATAGACTCTGTGGTTTTTGGTCCTCCTGACTAGAGTGGATGAGCTAAAGGTTTTGGAATTTTTGCAAGCATGAGTGCCTCTGACACTTCTTGACTGTGACTCCGTACTCTTGTCCTGCGTAGGATAATCTAATGATCATTGGGGATCAATCATCGGTGACTTAGGGAGCTAAATGACTCTGCCACACTATCTAGTCAGTAAGGAGATTGGGGGTTCTTCAAAGTCTGATATCACTGAGGTATGTGGAAAGAAAGTCTACCTGCGCCTATTATAATTGATAAACAATGCACTATTTAGTGTTCATAGTTCGGTTTGTGCAGATTTGTCCCTGCAACAGTAGTAGAATGGATTGTCCTCCTATCCAAACCAAAAGTAAAGTAGTATCTTATTCTTTCTTGGTGGTCATTCACCTTTTTATTGTTGGCAATTGTCAAAGCATAAACATTTAGAAGACTTGAAAAGACATTATGGACAATCCCAGAGGACTGCACTCAGTGCATAGAGCTATTGCTGACTAGAATGGGAGTCCAATGGAATTGGCAAATGTGCAATCTTAGTTAGCTACACAGACAGACTAATAAGAATAATCTAGTAATACCACAGGGAGTCATAGTCGAGGCAGGATAAGAATTTAGATCCAGTCTACAAGAAGATCAAAGACGATTTAGAAAAAATCGAACGAGGAACGCTAGGAAAAAATAGGTACTCTATATTAAAATTAAAACTTACTGGGGCCAGCAAAGGAGCCCTCCCCTGCCCGATCCTGGCCTGCATCCTCCTGAACAGCACCCTCCTCCTCCTCCTCCTGTGTCCTCTTGCCCTTGGGGGGAGCTGATGTACAACATGAAAGAAAGAAAGACCAGAAAACATGGATGAGATTTGTCAACCAAACCAAACATTTCAAAAGAACAATAACAAAATATTTTGGAGAAATAGCAAATAGATAGACAACTATTCCACGGGATATATTGACCTATCTCATGTGGTATACTACGTTATTCGTATTGCCTGATTTGCGGACCGTTGACTTTGAAAGTTCCTATGTAACTCAATAAACAGACTACTAAAAAGGTTTGCCTAGGCCTGGCAGGCAGCAGTCCGCAGCACGCGAAGTGACAGACAAAGTCCATCCTGCTTGCGGATCAGTGAATACTCAAACTATCAATCCACCGACCACCACCACTATTTCTTCTTATAGCCATGTGTCTAAAGGAAGGACTGGACTTCAGTCTGTTGGGGCTGATTTAGAAGTCCCTTGCGGCTCATTTTCCTCCATTGTTGCGTGACTTTTGTGACGCAGCGGCAGAACAAAAGAGTCGCCATGGTGCGGCGTATATATTAAAAAAAAACGCATATGGGAGATGCATCACGTTGTAAAGCCCTGCGCCATCAGGGGGCGTTCCGGCGCAAGGGAGGGTGTTCCTGCGCAGGAACGAATCCTAAAAGTGGCTCAGGGAAATCTACAAGATGTCAACCAGTCACTTTTAGGACAATGATGCGGGACTCAAACCCTGCGCCTGCTTGAAGTCGACGTACGGCTTGATGCAGCATTGGGGAGATAGGGCACCCCAGAGCATTGCTGGAGCTGCGCCATCGTTGGCACGCAACTCCAGCAATGCGCCACCTTTACGGCACAGATGCGTAAGGCTTCTGTGACGTTTTGGGCCAATGGGTGGTGGTGGCATGGCGCACAATTACTGCCGCATCCCTGCTACTTTGCAGGGATGCGCCGGTAATTGAAAATATGACCCTTAGTTTCTAGCATTACGCAGTTCTTATCTTTACACTACACTCATACATAATTTCTCAGGCCAATGAAATGAACACAAAATACAAAACAAATAAGCATAGTAGCAAGCAAGGCTACTGAGAAGGAGAGCAGTGCACCTGAAATGCATAGAAGATTTTGAAATATAATTTACCTACAATGTAATCGGCAGCATTATTGCTCTTGGTAAAGAACAAAGATTTGCAAATAACAGAGTCGGATAAAACAGAGTAGTGATGAATAGCTACTACTACTCACCAAGCCCGGGGACCTCTACGCCGAGCGCGTCCAGCAAGTCCCGTTCCCGGTCCATGACATCCGTCCAGCGGTGGGTGGCCTGGTTATAGGTGCGCCGGACCCCAGAGAGCTTAAACATGGCCCGGCACACCTTCTCCCACCGCTTCCGGCGCTCCCGGATGCCATAGCCGGTTGCGATCTTGCCGCCTCCCAGGATGGTCTTGGGGAGGCGGCGCTGGACATAGAAGATTAGTGCGCCCACCTCCTCCGCGCTAAAGATCTCCCGTGGCACCACTTGCTCCCCCCTCAAACGCCCGCACGGGAGCCGGGCACGGGGTGCGGGACCCTTCCCCTTCTCAGGGTGCTTCCCGGCTCCCTTTACCATGGTCTGGGTAGAAATAAAGTTAAATGATAAAGAAGAAATAGAATAGTGAAGAAGAAAAGAAAAGAGTTTAAAAAAGTAGTTTAAAATTAACTAAAAGTAGCAGAAAACACAAAAATATAGAGCTAGAAAAATAGAGGGATAGATAATAAGTAAAATAGATCAAATAAACTTGAAACAAGCAAAGGATGGCAGAGATTCAGAGAGGATACAGAAAGCATGCCCAGAACCATAGCAATGAATGAGAAACAAGATGGCCGCGCCCATTCACGACCGCGTGGGTACGTTCGCGCAAGATTTTCCTCGCGATCACGCGCGAAATTGTACTAGCGAGCAGCACACTTTGCGAGATTACACATAGCGGCCGGAAACGGAATTACGTCACGCAAACAAGATGGCCGCGCCCGTGTACGACCGCGTGGGTAAGTTCGCAAACGTATCACTACAAGCGCCTTGCGAACATGCAAAAAATCACGCGAACTTACACGCCGCAAAAAAAAATAATGTATTTGCACGCATTCGCGGCTTCCGAAATCGATCTCGCACGGATTCGCGCCCCGCGAATCGCGCGAAATTGCAGAAAAACGATTTTTGCTAAACTGAAAGCAATCACCAGGTGCAAAAGTTCAAACTTAACATTAGTAACCATTCACTCTAGTGCTTCCTGAGGGGCCCCTCCAGAGTTCAGTTGCCTATTTGCAACTATTCTATGACCCTGCTATGACCCACACAGCAGGCTCATAGAATAGCTACAAGTAGACCATAAAGGTCCTGTGAAAAAAAATTGCACTGCAACAGAAAGCAAATTACAGATAAGGAAGGAAGCAGGTGCCAGCCAGACTGAAAGTTTCAAAATTACTGACACATTAATCACCCCCAAATTAATTCTTGGCAGTTGAAGAAGGGCAGGTGTGCTTGCTTTCACTGCAACAGAAAGCAAATTACAGATAAGGAAGGAAGCAGGTGCCAGCCAGACTGGAAGTTTCAAAATCACTGACACATTAATCAACCCCAAATTAATTCATGGCAGTTGAAGCAGGGCAGGTGTGCTTGCTTTTTTTCACCCCCATAATATACAGTGATAAAAAAACCTAATGGGTGGCAGTGAGGATGTACCAGAGGGTGGCATGGGTGTACCAGAGGGTGGCAGTGGTGAAACATAGGGTGCTGTGAACCTGTGATGATAAACCAGACGTAGAAACAACATAGTCGCGGCCGTTGCGAGCCGAAAAGTAAGTTTGCAATTGCGAAATGGTCCACAAATCCTCGCGAACGCGCGCCAACACAAAAAACGTAAAAATCTGCAAATCCGCGAGAGTTCGCGTATTTTTGCGGATTGCGAATCCGTAAATTAGCAAATTCGCGTACGCGAGATCCGCTAGATCCGCCCAAACTGGTAGTGGTGATGGTACTGCTAGTAGTGGTTCTAGTAGTGGTGGTAGTGGTGGTACTGGAGGTGGTGGTACTGGTAGTGGTGGTGGTACTCGTGGTTGCACTGGTGTAACTGGTGGTGGTAGTACTGGTGGTGATGGTGGTACTGGTGGTACTGGTGATACTGGTGGTGGCGGTACTGGTGGTGATGGTGGTCATACTGGTTGTGGTTGTACTTGTGGTACTGGTGGTGGTGATACTGGTGGTGGTACTGGTGTTGGTCATACTGGTGGTGGTGGTACTGGTGGAGGTGATGGTACTGGTGGAATTGGTGGTATTGTTGGTACTGGTAGTGGTGGTGGTGGTACTGGTGGTGGTGGTACTGGTGGTAGTGGTCATACTGGTGTTGGTGGTACTGGTGGTGGTGGTACTGGTGTTGATGCTGGTGATACTGGTGGTGGTACAGGTGGTGGTGGTACTGCTGGTGGTACTGGTGGTGGTGGTACTGGTGGTGGTGCTGATGGTACTGGTGGTGCTGGTACTAGAGGTGGTACTGGTGGTAGCGGTACTGGTAGGGGTGGTACATGTGGTGGTGATGGTGGTACACGTGCTGGTGGTACTGGCGGTGGCGGTACTGTTGATTGTACTGATGGTGGTGTTACTGGTGGTGGTACTGGTGGTGGTGGTGGTAATGGAGGTGGTGGTACTGCTGGTCGTGGTGGTACTGGTGGTGGTAGTGGTGGTACTGGTAGTGGTGGTATTGGTAGTGGCGGTAGTGGTGGTGGTGGTGGTACTGGAAGTGGTGGTGGTACTGATAGTGGTGGTGGTGGTACTGGTAGTGGTGCTACTGGTAGTGATGCTGGTACTAGTAGTGGTGGTGATGGTGGTGGTATTGGTAGTGGGGGTGGTGGTACTGGTAGTGATTGTGGAGGTACTGGTAGTGGTGGTGTTACTGGTACCAGTGATGCTACTGGTGGTACTGGTGGTGGTGGTACTGATGGTGGTGGTACTGGTGATGTTGGTACTGGTGGTTGTACTGGTGGTACTAGTTGAGGTGGTGGTACTGCTGGTAGTAGTGGTACTGGTGGTGGTGGTACTGGTGGTGATACTGGTGATGGTACTGGTGGTGGTACTGTCTTGGTGGTGGTACTGGTGGTGGTATTGGTGGTGGTACTGTAGGTGGTACTGGTGGTGGTAGCAGTGGTGGTGGTGGTACTGGTGGAGCTGGCGGTGATGGTACTGGAGGTGATACTGGTGGTGGTGCTACTGGTGCTTTGTACTATGGTGGAGTTACTGATGGTGGTGGCACTGGTGGTTGTACTGCAGGAGGTACTGGTGATGGTAGTTGAGTTGGTAGAGACAATGGTGGTGGTGGTAAAGGTGTTGATACTGGTGGTGGTGGTACTGGTGATTTGTACTATGATGGTGGTACTGGTGGTACTGGTATTGGTGGTGGTTGTTGTACAGGTGATGGTGGAGGTGGTAATGGTGGTGGTGGTACTAGTGGTATTGGTACTAGTGGTTGTACTGGTTGCACTTGTGGTGGTGGTACTGGTGGTGGTGTTACTGGTGGTGTTGGTACTGGTGGTGGTGGTGGTATTGGTACTAGTGGTTGTACTGGTTGTACTTGTGTTGGTGGTACTGGTGGTGATACTGGTGGTACTGGTGATTTGTACTGTGGTGGTGGTACTGGTGGTACTGGTGGTGGTGGTGGTGGTACTGGTGATTGTACTGGAGGTGGTACTGGTGATTGTACTGGTGGTGGTGGTGGTAGTGGTGGTGGTACTGGAGGTGATGGTACTGGTGGTGGTGGTGGTGTTAGTAATGGTGATGGTGGTAATAGTGGTGGTGGTACTGGTGGTGGTACTGGTGGAGGTGGTACTGGTGGTGGTATTACTGGTGTTAGTGGTAATGGTCGTGGTGGTACTGGTGGTGGTGGTACTGGTTGTGATGGTGGTACTTGTAGTGGTGGTGGTATTGGTACTGGTGGTGGTATTGGTGGTGGTGGTACTGGTGGTGGCACTACTGGTGGTGGCAGTGGTACTGGTGTTGGTGGTGGTGATACTGGTGGTGGTACCGCTGGTGGTGGTACTGCTGGTGGTACTGGTGGTGGTGGTACTGGTGGTGGTGCTGGTGGTACTGGTGGTGCTGGTACTAGAGGTGGTACTGGTGGTGGTGGTACATGTGGTTGTACTGGCGGTGGCGGTACTGGTGATTGTAGTGATGGTGGTGGTACTGGTGGTGGTACTGGTGGTGGTGGAACTGGTGGTGGTAGTGTTATTGGTGGTGGTGGTACTGCTGGTGGTGGTGGTACTGGTGGTAGTGGTACTGGTGGTGGTGGTGGTAGTGGTGGTGGTGGTACTGGTAGTGGTGGTGGTAGTGGTAGTGGTGGTGGTACTGGTAGTGGTGGTGGTACTCGTAGTGGTGGTGGTGGTGGTACTGGTAGTGGTGCAACTGGTAGTGGTGCTGGTAGTGGTGGTGATAGTGGTGGTACTGGTAGTGGTGGTGGTGGTACTGGTAGTGATTGTGGTGGTACTGGTAGTGGTGGTACTGGTAGCGGTGGTGGTGGTAATGGTAGGACTGGTACCAGTGATGGTACTTGTGGTACTGGTGGGGGTGGTACTGATGGTGGTGGTACTGGTGGTGTTGGTACTGGTGGTTGTACTGGTGGTACTAATTGTAGTGGTGGTACAGGTGGTAGTGGTTGTACTGGTGGTAGTGGTACTGGTGGTGATACTGGTGATGGTACTGGTGGTGGTACTGTGGTGGTGGTGGTACTGTAGGTGGTACTGGTGGTGGTAGCAGTGGTGGTGGTGGTACTGGTGGTAGTACTGGGGTGGTAGAACTGCTGATGGTGGTACTGGTGGTGGTACTGGTGGTATTGGTACTGGTGGTTGTACTGGTGGTACTGGTAGAGCTGGTGGTACTGGTGGAGATGGTACTGGTGGTGATACTGGTGGTGGTGCTACAGGTGCTTTTTACTGTGGTGGTGGTACTGGTGTTACTGGTGGTGGTGGCACTGGTTGTAGTACTGCAGGTGGTAGTGTTGGTGGTAGTGGTGTTGGTAGAGGCAATGGTGGTGGTGTTAAAGGTGTTGATACTGGTGGTGGTGGTACTGGTGATTTGTACTGTGACGGTGGTACTGGTATTGGTGGTGGTTGTGGTACAGGTGATGGTGGAGGTGGTACTGGTGGTGGTGGTATTGGTGGTGGTGGTATTAGTGGTTGTAGTGGTGGTGGTGGTGGTACTGGTGGTGGTGTTACCGGTGATGATACAGTTGTTTGTACTGGAGGTGGTACTGGTGATGGTACTGGTGGTGGTGGTAGTGGTGGTGGTACTGGTGGTGATGGTATTGGTGGTGGTGGTACTGGTGGTGGTGGTGGTACTGGTGGTGCTGGTGGTACTGGTGGTGGTGGTAGTAATGGTGGTGTGGTGGTACTGGAGGAGGTGGTAGTGGTGGTGGTAGTACTGGTGTTGGTGGTGATGGTTGTGGTGGTACAGGTAGTGGTGGTGGTGGTACTGGTTGTGATGGTGGTACTTGTAGTGGTGGTGGTATTGGTACTGGTGGTGGTATTGGTGGTGGTGGTACTGGTGGTGGCACTACTGGTGGTGGCAGTGGTACTGGTGTTGGTGGTGGTGATACTGGTGGTGGTACCGCTGGTGGTGGTACTGCTGGTGGTACTGGTGGTGGTGGTACTGGTGGTGGTGCTGGTGGTACTGGTGGTGCTGGTACTAGAGGTGGTACTGGTGGTGGTGGTACATGTGGTTGTACTGGCGGTGGCGGTACTGGTGATTGTAGTGATGGTGGTGGTACTGGTGGTGATACTGGTGGTGGTGGAACTGGTGGTGGTAGTGGTATTGGTGGTGGTGGTACTGCTGGTGGTGGTGGTACTGGTGGTAGTGGTACTGGTGGTGGTAGTGGTGGTGGTGGTACTGGTAGTGGTGGTGGTAGTGGTAGTGGTGGTGGTACTGGTAGTGGTGGTGGTACTCGTAGTGGTGGTGGTGGTGGTACTGGTAGTGGTGCAACTGGTAGTGGTGCTGGTAGTGGTGGTGATAGTGGTGGTACTGGTAGTGGTGGTGGTGGTACTGGTAGTGATTGTGGTGGTACTGGTAGTGGTGGTACTGGT
This sequence comes from Lissotriton helveticus, assembly GCF_964261635.1. Lineage (NCBI taxonomy): Eukaryota > Metazoa > Chordata > Amphibia > Caudata > Salamandridae > Lissotriton > Lissotriton helveticus. The sequence goes on from NW_027611854.1 coordinate 792,510, forward strand.
AGCGGTGGTGGTAATGGTAGGACTGGTACCAGTGATGGTACTTGTGGTACTGGTGTGGGTGGTACTGATGGTGGTGGTACTGGTGGTGTTGGTACTGGTGGTTGTACTGGTGGTACTAATTGTAGTGGTGGTACAGGTGGTAGTGGTTGTACTGGTGGTAGTGGTAGTGGTGGTGATACTGGTGATGGTACTGGTGGTGGTACTGTGGTGGTGGTGGTACTGTAGGTGGTACTGGTGGTGGTAGCAGTGGTGGTGGTGGTACTGGTGGTAGTACTGGGGGTGGTAGAACTGCCGATGGTGGTACTGGTGGTATTGGTACTGGTGGTTGTACTGGTGGTACTGGTAGAGCTGGTGGTACTGGTGGAGATGGTACTGGTGGTGATACTGGTGGTGGTGCTACAGGTGCTTTTTACTGTGGTGGTGGTACTGGTGTTACTGGTGGTGGTGGCACTGGTTGTAGTACTGCAGGTGGTAGTGTTGGTGGTAGTGGTGTTGGTAGAGGCAATGGTGGTGGTGGTAAAGGTGTTGATACTGGTGGTGGTGGTACTGGTGATTTGTACTGTGACGGTGGTACTGGTATTGGTGGTGGTTGTGGTACAGGTGATGGTGGAGGTGGTACTGGTGGTGGTGGTATTGGTGGTGTTGGTATTAGTGGTTGTAGTGGTGGTGGTGGTGGTACTGGTGGTGGTGTTACCGGTGATGATACAGTTGTTTGTACTGGAGGTGGTACTGGTGATGGTACTGGTGGTGGTGGTAGTGGTGGTGGTACTGGTGGTGATGGTATTGGTGGTGATGGTACTGGTGGTGGTGGTACTGGTGGTGGTGGTGGTACTGGTGGTGCTGGTGGTGGTGGTAGTAATGGTGGTGTGGTGGTACTGGAGGAGGTGGTAGTGGTGGTGGTAGTACTGGTGTTGGTGGTGATGGTTGTGGTGGTACAGGTAGTGGTGGTGGTGGTACAGGTTGTGATGGTGGTACTTGTAGTGATGGTGGTACTGGTGCTGGCGGTGGTATTGGTAGTGGTGGTACTGGTGGTGGTGGTACTGGTGTGGCATGGGCAGTGCTACTGGTGGTAGTACTGGTGGTCGTGGTGGTACTGGTGTTGGTGATACTGGTGATGGCACTTGTGGTGGTACTGCTGGTGGTACTGGTGGTGGTGGTAAAAGGTGGTGCTGGTGGTACTGGTGGTGCTGGTACTAGAGGGTACTGGTGGTAGTGGTACTGGTGGTACATGTGGTAGTGATGGTGGTACATGTGGTGGTGGTACTGGCGGTACTGGTGATTGTAGTGATGGTGGTGTTACTGGTGGTGGTACTGATGGTGGTGGTACTGCTGGTCGTGGTGGTACTGATGGTAGTAGTGGTGGTGGTAGTACTGGTAGTGGTGGTGGTACTGGTAGTGGTGGTGGTGGTACTGGTAGTGGTGGTGCTGGTACTGGTAGTGATGGTGATGGTACTGGTAGTGGTGCTACTGGTAGTGATTGTGGTGGTACTGGTAGTGGTGGTTGTACCGGTGGTTCTAGTACCAGTGATGGTACTTGTGATACTGGTGGGGGTGGTACTGATGGTGGTGGTACATGGCGGTGTTGGTACTAGTGGTTGTACTGGTGGTAATAGTTGTGGTGGTGGTACTAGAGGTAGTGGTGGTACTGGTGGTGGTGATACTGGGGGTGAAACTGGTGATGGTACTGTTGGCGGTACTGTGGTGGTGGTGGTACTGGTGGTGGTATTGGTGGTGGTACTAGTGGTGGTAGCAGTGGTGGTGGTGGTACTGGTGGTAGTACTGGTGGTAGTGGAACTGGTGGTATTGGTACTGGTGGTTGTACTGGTGGTACTGGTGGAGCTGGTGGTGATGGTGGTAGTGGTGGTGGTGGTACTGGTAGTGGTGGTGGTATTGGTAATGGTGGTGGTGGTGGTACTGGTAGTGGTGGTGGTACTGGTCGTGGTGGTGGTGGTGCTGGTGGTGCTGGTACTGGTAGTGATGGTGCTGGTACTGGTAGTTGTGGTGGTGGTACGGGTACTGATTGTGGTGGTACTGGTAGTGGTGGTGGTACTGGTGGTACTAGTACCAGTGATGGTACTTGTGGTACTGGTGGGGGTGGTACTGATGGTGGTGATACTGGTGGTGTTGGTACTAGTGGTTGTACTGGTGGTACTAGTTGTGGTGGTGATACTGGTGGTAGTGGTGGTACTGGTGGTAGTGGTGGTGATACTGGGGGTGAAACTGGTGATGGTACTGGTGGTGGTACTGTGGTGGTGGTGGTACTGGTGGTGGTATTGGTGGTGGTACTGTAGGTGGTACTGGTGGTGGTAGCAGTGGTGGTGGTGGTACTGGTGGTAGTACTGGTGGTGGTGGTACTGCTGGTCGTGGTGGTACTGATGGTGGTAGTGGTGGTGGTGGTACTGGTAGTGGTGGTGGTATTGGTAGTGATGGTGGTGGTGGTACTGGTAGTGGTGGTGGTACTGGTAGTGGTGGTGGTGGTACTGGTAGTGGTGGTGCTGGTATTGATAGTGATGGTGATGGTACTGGTAGTGGTGGTGGTGGTACTGGTAGTGATTGTGGTGGTACTGGTAGTGGTGGTGGTACTGGTGGTACTAGTACCAGTGATGGTACTTGTGGTACTGGTGGGGTGGTACTGATGGTGGTGGTACTGGCGGTGTTGGTACTAGTGGTTGTACTGGTGGTACTAGTTTTGGTGGTGGTACTAGAGGTAGTGGTGGTACTGGTGGTGGTGATACTGGGGGTGAAACTGGTGATGGTACTGTTGGTGGTACTGTGGTGGCGGTGGTGGTACTGGTGGTGGTATAGGTGGTGGTACTGGTGGTGGTAGCAGTGGTGGTGGTGGTACTGGTGGTAGTACTGGTGGTAGTGGAACTGGTAGTATTGGTACTGGTGGTCGTACTGGTGGTAGTGGTGGTGGTGGTACTGGTAGTGGTGGTGGTATTGGTAATGGTGGTGGTGGTGGTACTGGTAGTGGTGGTGGTACTGGTCGTGGTGGTGGTGGTGCTGGTAGTGGTGGTGCTGGTACTGGTACTGGTAGTGGTGGTGCTGGTACTGGTAGTGGTGGTGGTGGTACTGGTACTGATTGTGGTGGTACTGGTAGTGGTGGTGGTACTGCTGGTACTAGTACCAGTGATGGTATTTTTGGTACTGGTGGGGGTGGTACTGATGGTGGTGGTACTGGCGGTGTTGGTACTAGTGGTTGTACTGGTGGTACTAGTTGTGGTGGTGGTACTGGTGGTAGTGGTGGTACTGGTGGTGGTGATACTGGGGGTGAAACTGGTGATGGTACTGGTGGTGGTACTGGTGGTGGTATTGGTGGTGGTACTGTAGGTGGTACTGGTGGTGGTAGCAGTGGTGGTGGTGGTACTGGTGGTAGTACTGGTGGAGGTGGAACTGCTGATGGTGGTACTGGTGGTGGTACTGGTGGTATTGGTACTGGTGGTTGTACTGGTGGTATTGGTAGAGCTGGTGGTACTGTTGGTGATACTGGTGGTGGTGCTACTGGTGCTTTGTACTGTGGTGGTGGTACTGGTGTTACTGTTGGTGGTGGCACTGGTGATTTATACTGTGATGGTGGTACTGGTATTGGTGGTGGTTGTGGTACAGGTGATGGTGGAGGTGGTAATGGTAGTGGTGGTATTGGTGGTGTTGGTACTAGTGGTTGTAGTGGTGGTGGTGGTGGTACTGGTGGTGGTGTTACTGGTGATGATACTGGTGTTTGTACTGGAGGTGGTACTGGTGATGTTACTGGTGGTGGTGGTAGTGGTGGTGGAGGTGGTACTAGTGGTGATGGTACTGGTGGTGGTGGTACTGGTGGTGGTGGTAATGGTGGTGCTGGTGGTACTGGTGGTGGTGGTGGTAGTAATGGTAGTGTGGTGGTACTGGAGGAGGTGGTAGTGGTGGTGGAGGTACTGGTGTTGGTGGTAATGGTTGTGGTGGTACTGGTAGTGGTGGTGGTGGTACTGGTTGTGATGGTGGTACTTGTAGTGATGGTGGTACTGGTACTGGCGGTGGTATTGGTAACGGTGGTACTGGTGTGGCACGGGCAGTGGTACTGGTGGTAGTACTGGTGGTGGTGGTACTGGTGTTGGTGATACTGGTGATGGTACTTGTGGTGGTACTGCTGGTGGTACTGGTGGTGGTGGTAAAAGGTGGTGCTGGTGGTACTGGTGGTGCTGGTTCTAGAGGGTACTGGTGGTAGTGGTACTGGTGGTACATGTGGTGGTACTGGTGGTGGTACATGTGGTGGTGGTACTGGTGGTGGCGGTACTGGTGATTGTAGTGATGGTGGTGTTACTGGTGGTGGTACTGGTGGTGGTGGTACTGCTGGTCGTGGTGGTACTGGTGGTGGTGGTACTGATGGTGGTAGTGGTGGTGGTGGTACTGGTAGTGGTGGTGGTACTGGTAGTGGTGGTGGTGTTACTGGTAGTGGTGGTGCTGGTACTGGCAGTGATGGTGGTGGTACTTGCAGTGGTGGTGGTACTGGTGGTACTAGTACCAGTGATGGGACGTGTGGTACTGGTGGGGGTGGTACTGATTGTGGTGGTACTGGCGGTGTTGGTACTAGTGGTTGTACTGGTGGTACTAGTTGTGGTGGTGGTACTGGTGGTAGTGGTGGTACTGGTGGTGGTGGTGGTGGTGGTACTGGTGGTGGTATTGGCGGTGGCACTGTAGGTGGTACTGGTGGTGGTAGCAGTGGTGGTGGTGGTACTGGTGGTAGTACTGGTGGTGGTGGTACTGGTGGTATTGGTACTGGTGGTTGTACTGGTGGTACTGGTGGAGCTGGTGGTGATGGTACTGGTGGTGATACTGGTGGTGGTGCTACTTGTGCGTTGTACTGTGGTGGTGGTACTGCGGTGGTGGTACTGGTGTTACTGGTGGTGGTGGCACTGGTGGTTGTACTGCAGGTGGTACTGGTGGTGGTAGTGGTGTTGGTAGAGGCAATGGTGGTGGTGGTAAAGGTGTTGATACTGGTGGTGGTGGTACTGGTGATTTGTACTGTGATGGTGGTACTGGTATTTATGGTGGTTGTGGATCAGGTGATGGTGGAGGTGGTACTGGTGGTGGTGGTACTGGTGGTGTTGGTACTAGTGGTTGTGCTGGTTTGTTCTGGTGGTGGTGGTGGTACTGGTGGTGGTGTTACTGGTGGTGATACTGGTGGTGGTGATGGTACTGGTGATTTGTACTGTGGTGGTGGTACTGGTGGTACTGGTACTGGTGGTGGTGGTGGTACTGGTGGTTGTACTGGAGGTGGTACTGGTGATGGTACTGGTGGTGGTAGTGGCACTGGTGGTGGTGGTAAAGATGTTGATACTGGTGGTTTGTACTGTGATGGTGGTACTGGTGGTGGTGGTGGTAGTGGTGGTGGTGATGGTACTGGTACTGGTGGTTCTACTGGTGGTGGTGGTACTGTTGGTCTTGGTGGTACTGGTGGTGGTGGTGGTACTGGTGGTGCTGGTGGTACTGGTGGTGGTGGTAGTAATGGTGGTGGTGGTAATGGTGGTGGTGGTACTGGTGGTGGTACTGTAGGTTTGTGTCAAATAAACAACCCAGGCAAAACACACAAACTCTGGCAAAGTTCAAATAAACATAAATGAAGATTAAAATGAAGCACTAGAATAGCATAACAGATTTAATTTAATAAGTTTGATAAAAATGTAATGAAGATATTCATTGGCATAATCATTCATTAAAAAACAATAAAAGAGATTCTTTCAGTCAATATATGTGATGAACGAGTTATATATATAAGAAGTGTTCCCAATTAAGCATGGGCGTAAAATCCGCTCCGATCGCGGATTTTTCGGATTTTCGGCAAATTCGCAATCCGCGAACTCTCGCGAATTTGTCGAAAATCCGTGAATCCGCTCGCGGCGGATTTTTTGCTTGGTTGCGGCGCGCGGCGTGGTGCACGGCGTTCACTTTCTGTCATTAAGCGTTTGCCGAGTTGTTTTTCTCGATCATATTTTGTGAGTGCCGCGCCATTTTGGATCTTGCTGCGTGATCCCGCGGGAGTTTGGCGCCCGCGAATACGTAATCGCGGCTTGCCACCTTGCACAGCACACCTCGCGAGAGTTCGCAATTGCGAACACGTAGTTGCGGCGGAAAGGAACAATCTCGCACTCGCGAAATAGAGATTTTGCAATTCTGCACAAGAAAATCACCAGCAAACAGGATAAACCTTCAGAAAATTATGATTTTTATCAGAATCACTCCTCAGGTTGACATTTGCATGGCCTTTTTTTTTGCAAGGAGTCCATTTTTGGGGGGGGGAGGAAGGAAGTGCCCCACAGTCTCCAACTTCCTGTTCCTGTCCAGCAGGCTCCTCCCAGTGCTTTGTAAATCTCCTGGTCACTTTCATTTGGATCTGGAGCTGGAAGGATTACTTTTTGTGGGTGCTGCTGGATATTTGGATTTGAGGCCTTTTTGACTGTCTTTGGATCACTTTTGGATTAGAAATCAACTTTCACAAGTAAGTTTGTTTGGGGCATTACAGTTGCTGCAACTACAATTTTGGAACTTTTTCAGAACATTAAATAAATTATATTGTGGGTAGCCACAGTATCCAGTAGGACCAGGGTTGGTTATGGGTGCATGATACAACTGTTTTGTTGAATTTAAACACCATTGAGGCCATGGATGGGCTGGGATTGTGCTGATTTTTGTCGTTTTTTTGGGCCTGCTGGTGGGGCCCTTTGCCCAGGGGTGGTGAGTGTTGCATGGGCCTAGTCTTTCTGTGGGGTGTCTTCTTGAATTTAAACATCATTGAGGCCATGGATGGGCTGGGATTGTGCTTATTTTATTGTTTTTTGTTGTTTTTTTGGGGCTGCTGGTGTGGCCTTTTGCCCAGGGGCGGTGGTGCATGGACTGAGTGTGCCTGTGGTGTGGTCTCACTCTCTTTAATGTAAACATCATGGATGGCATTGGATTGTGGTGATTTCTGGCTGGTTTTCTGTTTTTCGAGGGTGTACTGTTGATGTGGACTGGCCATGTGGGTGGTGGTGGTGGCCATCTTGAGTGCTGGCTGGTACAGGCAACATGTGCTTGGGGTGTAAGGGGCCATTTTGAAGAGAGGCAGTGTCTGAGGCCTGCACTTATTTTGCCTACTTTTCATCCATTATGCCCAGGGGTAGTGAGTGTTGCATGGGCCTAGTGTTTCTGAGGGGTGTCTTCTTGAATTTAAACACCATTGAGGCCATGGATGGGCTGGGATTGTGCTGATTTTATTGTTTTTTGTCGTTTTTTTGGGGCTGCTGGTGGGGCCCTTTGCCTAGGGGTGGTGAGTGTTGCATGGGCCTAGTCTTTCTGTGGGGTGTCCTCTTGAATTTAAACACCATTGAGGCCATGGATGGGCTGGGATTGTGCTGTTTTTTGTTGTTTTTGTCGTTTTTTGGGGGCTGCTGGTGTGGCCTTTTGCCCAGGGGTAGTGGTGCATGGACTGAGTGTGCCTGTAGTGTGGTCTCACTCTCTTTAATGTAAACATCCTGGATGGCATTGGATTGTGGTGATTTTTGGCTGTTTTTCTGTTTTTTTGGGGTGTACTGTTGATGTGGACTGGCTTGGGGTGTAAGGGGCCATTTTGAAGAGGGGCAGTGTCTGAGGCTTGCACTTATTTTGCCTACTTTTCATCCATTATGCCCAGGGGTAGTGAGTGTTGCATGGGCCTAGTCTTTCTGTGGGGTGTCTTCTTGAATTTAAACACCATTGAGGCCATGGATGGGCTGGGATTGTGCTGTTTTTTGTGTTTTTTGTTGTTTTTTTGGGGCTGCTGGTGTGGCCTTTTGCCCAGGGGTAGTGGTGCATGGACTGAGTGTGCCTGTAGTGTGGCCTCACTCTCTTTAATGTAAACATCCTGGATGGCATTGGATTGTGGTGATTTTTGGCTGTTTTTCTGTTTTTTTGGGGTGTACTGTTGATGTGGACTGGCTTGGGGTGTAAGGGGCCATTTTGAAGAGAGGCAGTGTCTGAGGCCTGCACTTATTTTGCCTACTTTTCATCCATTATGCCCAGGGGTAGTGAGTGTTGCATGGGCCTAGTCTTTCTGTGGGGTGTCTTCTTGAATTTAAACACCATTGAGGCCATGGATGGGCTGGGATTGTGCTGTTTTTTGTGTTTTTTGTCGTTTTTTTGGGGCTGCTGGTGTGGCCTTTTGCCAAGGGATAGTGGTGCATGGACTGAGTGTGCCTGTAGTGTGGTCTCACTCTCTTTAATGTAAACATCCTGGATGGCATTAGTTTGTGGTGATTTTTGGCTGTTTTTCTGTTTTTTTGGGGTGTACTGTTGATGTGGACTGGCCATGTGGGTGGTGGTGGTGGCCATCTTGAGTGCTGGCTGGTACAGGCAACATGTGCTTGGGGTGCAAGGGGCCATTTTGAAGAGAGGCAGTGTCTGAGGCCTGCACTTATTTTGCCTACCTTTCATCCATTATGCCCAGGGGTAGTGAGTGTTGCATGGGCCTAGTGTTTCTGAGGGGTGTCTTCTTGAATTTCAACACCATTGAGGCCATGGATGGGCTGGGATTGTGCTGATTTTATTGTTTTTTGTCGTTTTTTTGGGGCTGCTGGTGGGGCCCTTTGCCCAGGGGTGGTGAGTGTTGCATGGGCCTAGTCTTTCTGTGGGGTGTCCTCTTGAATTTAAACACCATTGAGGCCATGGATGGGCTGGGATTGTGCTGTTTTTTGTTGTTTTTGTCGTTTTTTTGGGGCTGCTGGTGTGGCCTTTTGCCCAGGGGTAGTGGTGCATGGACTGAGTGTGCCTGTAGTGTGGTCTCACTCTCTTTAATGTAAACATCCTGGATGGCATTGGATTGTGGTGATTTTTGGCTGTTTTTCTGTTTTTTTGGGGTGTACTGTTGATGTGTACTGGCTTGGGGTGTAAGGGGCCATTTTGAAGAGAGGCAGTGTCTGAGGCCTGCACTTATTTTGCCTACTTTTCATCCATTATGCCCAGGGGTAGTGAGTGTTGCATACTTGCATGGCTCTAGTCTTTCTGTGGAGTGTCTTCAATGTAAACATCATGGATGGAATGGGATTGTGCTGATTTTTCTGTGTTTTGTCGATTTTTTGGGGTGTATAACCAGTGCCAGGAAGAAGTCCTGCAGCGGTGTGTGTGTGCAGCATAACGTCACGCGACGTCACGTCTGGACACAGACAACTCTGCAACTCGTGCAACTGCTGCCTGCTGTTCTGACCTGCTCTGAAGAAGATGGCCCCAAAAAAAGTTACCCGTAGCTCCTCTAGCAAGAAAGGTGCCAGTAAGGAGCAGAAGAAGCAAGTTACCAAGGAGACTGGTGTGCCGCCCGCCCCTTTTTTTGGGAGTAAAAAAAAAAGTATGCCTGCAGCAGCAGCGGGATCTGCTGGGGACCAAGCTGGCAGCAGCACCCCCGCTCCATTGGGCTCAGTGCCACCACCACCACCACGCCAACTTAAGTCCAAGCCCTTGAGTGGTGCAGAGGCAGCCAGTATAGTTCTTCAATCACCATCGACCAGTGATGTTGGCTCATCGCAAGAAAGCAGCAGCAATGTCCCTCAATCAACACAGGTTGTTGTAGCTCATCTGACGAGTGTTGAACAACCACAGCCGCAACAACAATCACATGTGCAAGTACAAGCCCAAGTACATGTGGAAGGAGAGGCAGCGCAAGGAGATGCGCAAGCAGAGGTGCATGGAGGGTCACAAGTGCCCACAATAGTTGTTCCTCCCGAAGTAGGGGCACATCAGGAAATCGACAATCAAGGCGAGGTATCATTTGAGGAAGACACTCCTCCTGATGATCATTCATTGTCTTCCACACCCCTAGCAAGGAAGAGATCAAGGGTGGTGTCTACATCTTCTTCAAGCACACCTCCTTCTGATGATACGGATCGAAATTGGGAACCAGCACCACTGCCTGAGAGTGAGGCACACCATGATCTGACAAAAGTAGTTAAGCGTAAAAGGAAGCTCGTCCAAAGTCTCAGAGTTATGGAGTGTGATGATGAGGCTCAACAAAAAGTGGCGGATACTGCTGCTGATGAAGACACTGACAACAACGACCCAGTCATCATAAAGGTCACTGCAGCTCCAGCGGGCATGCAGCAAACAGACATTTTGACCCTAGCCCGAAAAGCTGCTGAGCGTGATGATGATGATGTTGTCGACGAGGAGGCAGTGGAAACACCACCACAATCATTGGAGTTAAGTAGTACACCAACTCGTACCGCTTCCATATTTCTTTCTTTCAAGAAGGGACCTCCATCCACCTCGACCTTAATTAATGGCTGTGAAAGTGCACAACGTACAAAAGTTGGGCAATCCAGATCCTCCACTTCATCTGGCATTAGCATCATGACCACCACCACCAGTATCGCCGCCTCCTCCAGGCCCCACAGACACTTCAAGTCCCCAGTTTGGAACTTCTTTACTGTTTGCCAAAAAAGTCCAAAGTTTGCCATTTGTACCCTTTGTAAGCTTGCAGTTAGTCGTGGTAAGTCAGGTACCAACTATGGTACCGGAGGCCAGAGAGGTCATCTTGAGAGAAAGCACAATGTCAAATGGTTTGCGCACCTAGATGCGATCAAGGAAGCCCGAATTGGAAGTCAAGAAAACGTTGATGTTGCATCTGATGATGACGAGGAGGAAGAAGACGTGTCAAACACTTCCCTTACACCCAGTACCCCTGTCAGCAGCACACCCAATGTGAGGCACACTAAGAGTGTTGGAGCGAGTGAGACACCAACGCGCAAAAGTTCACCAGCGAGCAAAATTGGGTCAACGAAGTCATTATCATCCCGTAAATGCTTGGTCCAGGGCAACATTAGAACCATGTTTTCTTCAGACGTGCCATATGAACGCAACCACCCACTGACGCGTCTGTATAGCACTAAGCTGGCTAAAATGCTAGCTGTGGACCTTCTCCCTTTTTCTTTTGTAGAAGCGGTAGGTTTTCTAGAATTAGTGGCAACGCTCTGCCCTAAATGGAAGGTTCCTAGCCGGTTCGATTTTGCCAGAGTTGCGGTTCCAGCACTACATGAAGATGTGCTGGAGGCGATTGGGGCAGCTTTGCAGAAGAGTGCTGTTTACACAATACATCTGACAACAGACATGTGGACCAGTGGCGCAGGCGCTGATTACATGTGCATCACTGCACACTGGGTCTCTTTTTCAGGTGTTAAAGCAAAGCTAAACGCAGGTGTTGACCCGGACCAAGTTTTTAAAGCTGCTCGGAAACATGCAACACTAGCCATGTTTGGCTTGGAGAAAAGTCACACATCCCAAAACATTTTGGACGAGTTTAACAAAAAGGTCTTGAAAATGCTATCCCCAAAAAAACGCCAGATTGGTTATGTTTCCACGGATAATGGCGCCAATGTAGTTAAGGCCATGGCGCTGGGTGGCTATTTCAGAGTGCCGTGTTTGGCGCACTGTATCAACCTGGTAGTTCAAAAATTCTTGAGTGATAGAGACAGTGCAGCGTTCGCGGTAATGGCCACCTGCCGCAAAATGTGCAACTATTTCAGCCATTCTTTTAAGGCCCGGAAGCATCTGAGGAGGCTGCTACTTCAAAGTCGAATACCAGTGAAAGCACTCATCCAGGAGGTGGCAACACGTTGGAACTCAACCTTCTACATGCTTGAGTGTCTGTATGAGCAGTATACGGTACTCGATCACTATTTCTTAACAGAGGGTACATCTGAGAAGGAGGACCTGCGGATGGGTGCGGCGCAATGGGACATAGTTAAAAGCCTGACAGACATGCTTCGTCCTTTTGAGTTCTTCACGCGTGCAGTCAGCCAGGAGGACTGTAATTTGGGAAAAGCTATCCCATTGTTGTGCATGCTGGAGCACCAACTGATGGCGGTGTCTTCTGAGTTTGAAAAAGATGTAAAAAAAACAGACCCTTTTATTTTGTCTGAGAAATTATTAGAGCGCCTACGTGGTGATGAACGTCTTCAAAAGATCAAGTCAGAACAGCATTACATTTGTGCTACTATTCTGGATCCACGCTACAAAAAGGTGCTGGCAGGCGAAGCATTCTTTTCTTTTGCTGATGAAGATGTTCAAAAGTACAAACATTGGCTAGCCTGGTCAGCCAAGAGGTTTGAAAAAGAACGGCAGGTTATTGAAGGAGAAGGCAGTACATCAGCATCAGCATCAGCAGGCAATCCCCAGTCACAAGAATCCACTTCTGCACCTGTGGCTGGGGCACAAGTGACCTCTCAGCCGTTAAAGACACCGGCAACTGGATCATCTGCACCACACACAACAGTAACAGTGGCTGCTGTGGAGGATTGGCTAAGTTTGCTTGGGTATGGTTCTCGAAAAAATGTCACAGGCACAGCAAAAAGTAAGCAAAGTGGAGGAACCGTTGATGACCTTGAGTCGATGGTGCAGGACTATCTGAATGACTCAACAGAGGTCTTTCTTAATGATGAGCCATTGCAGTATTGGCATGGCAAAAAACAATTGTGGCCACTGCTCTCCAACCTGGCTATAAACTATTTGTCTTGCCCACTCGCAAGTGTGTCTTCTGAACGTGTTTTCAGTGCTGCTGATGGCATTGTAACTCCCAAACGGAGCCGCCTCTCGCCCAAAAATGTGGAGCGGCTGACAATGATCAAGATGAATCAGCACCTCATATCACCAGATTACAAAGTACGAGAAAGCACGCCGCATGAAGACGAGGAGGACGGCAACGTAGATGAGGGGATTTGTTCTCTGTTCGGTGACACTGACCTCATCCTGCCTGAATTCCCAGAGTATGATGACGAAATCTTCTTCTTATTCCCTGACACCGAGCCCTGAAAATGAGACAATGAATCAATAACTTTCTTTTTCGTCCTTATTCACTTTTATTCCTGTGTGTCTGTCTTTCTTTGTTTTGCACAGTTAATTTAATTCAAACTTTAATCACCTAATCCCAAAAACAAGACCATCAGCAGAACTGTCTTCACTTGTTTGCTTATTGATTTGAAGGTGCCGCAGTCTACATTCCTCAGGTTCACAAGTTCTGAAGAACATGCTCCTCTATCCTCCTCCTCCAGACTGCGATTTCCCTCAAAGCAGAGTGCTGGATTACGCCCAATGAAGAAAGACTCAGCACTTGTGGGGGTGTTCTACTTCTTTGCGGGTGAGTTGACGGCTTTGGGCCCATTGCTGTGAAGCTCTAATAATGGATAAAAGTGTTTTGGACCAAATATGAGGTGGAAATTTCTTGCCGTTTTTGCTGACTTGCTTGCCTTTGAGGTGCTATTTGGCGGGGTTCCGGGTGTTTGTGGGTGAGTTTTGGGGTCTGGGAGCACTGCTGCGACAGTCTAATCTTGATTGCATTTGCTTTTCAGGAAATCCGTGGTGGAAAACAGGAGTTATGATGATGACCTAGCTGCACAGCGCGTTTGGACCGAAGGCCGAGAGATATTGTAAGTATGAGATTTAGCTTTTTCGCTGTTTGGGGGTGTTGTCGCGTGCTTTTTTGCGGGTGGGTTGGCGGGTCTTGGCTGGGGCATTCCTGGGAAGGTCTAATACCGGATAGAAGTGTTTTGGACAAAATCCTTAAGGAAAAGCCTTTTTTTTGCTATTTCTTCTGACATCTTGCTCAATGTAGCGTTTTGGGGGGCTTCCTGCTGTTCGTGGGTGGGTTGCGGGGTCTCTGTCGAAGCACTGCTGCGACAGTCTAATCTTGATTGCATTTGCTTTTCAGGAAATCCGTGGTGGAAAACAGGAGTTATGACGATGATGACCTAGCTGCACAGCGCGTTTGGACCGAAGGCCGAGAGATATTGTAAGTATGAGATTTAGCTTTTTTGATGTTTAGGGGTGTTGTCGTGTGCTTTTTTGCGGGTGGGTTGGCGGGTCTTCGGGCATTCCTGGGAAGGTCTAATACCGGATAGAAGTGTTTTGGACAAAATCCTTAAGGAAAAGCCTTTTTTTTGCTATTTCTTCTGACATCTTGCTCAATGTAGCGTTTTGGGGGGCTTCCTGCTGTTCGTGGGTGGGTTGCGGGGTCTCTGTCGAAGCACTGCCGCGACAGTCTAATCTTGATTGCATTTGCTTTTCAGGAAATCCGTGGTGGAAAACAGGAGTTATGATGATGACCTAGCTGCACAGCGCGTTTGGACCGAAGGCCGAGAGATATTGTAAGTATGAGATTTAGCTTTTTTGCTGTTTGGGGGTGTTGTCGCGTGCTTTTTTGCTGGTGGGTTGGCGGGTCTTCGGGCATTCCTGGGAAGGTCTAATACCGGATAGAAGTGTTTTGGACAAAATCCATAAGGAAAAACCTTTTGGCACTTTTTGTAAGTTAGGGTTCGTTAGGGTTAGCCCTAGCAGCAGGATTGCATGTGTTTCGGGGTGTTCTATTGCAACGCAGTTCTGGGGTTTTAGAGCACTCTTGGAGCGATGCTGGCTATGGATACTTTTGCTTGCTTGCAAGTGGTTTGAATACAATCCACGGTCGGTAAGGGTGTATTTGGGCCTACTGTTACTTTCAAAGTACGTTTTGTCACCATTTTTCTGCTAGGCATCGTTTTTGGAGATCTGATTGGGGGTCTTCTACATTTTTACGACTGGCTTTAGTAAGGGTCTTGGTGGGAGCATTGCTGGGAAGGTCAAATTTTGTTCTAAAACACAGTTTACAGTACACCTACCTTGAGGGGAAAGATCCGCTATAATATTTTGGCCATACTTATTTATCCTTAAAAAGGTGACTCAGACAGAGCACGCAATTTCAAAAATATTGTACTGTCTATTAGGGAAATCAAAGTGTGACTTTTTGCACCACACAGCGTACATACCTTATATTTATTTATCAGTGGTATTGTAATAGCACTTCCTGTTTTCCGTTCAATAATTACAGGCCGGGTTTCAGTCAACATCCGCCAGGCAGGCAGTGGACAGGGTGTCTTCTGTCAGTGGTCACCAACATTGATGGACGAAGCGTCAGCTGGAATGGAGGAGTGCCGCTAATAAGAGGAATTGTTTGCTGCATGCAACTTACTTACCAAATTCAACAGGACAACTCCAACAACATACAGAATACAGATACAGTATCCATTGTTTTCTTCTATGAGTGTGACTTCATGTGGTTAGCTTTAGTTTGTACCCAAAGATTTCTTTATCTTCAATTATTGTTTGTCCAGGCTGTGCTTTTTTTTTCTTCTCTCAACAAAACCTACCCAAAAAGAAACCCCCATTCCCATCCATTTTCCAAACCCTAACCCTCTTCCCCCGGGCTGTGTTGTTTTGCTTGATGTCTGACTAAAATGACATCAATAATTCCACACACTTGCTGGGGAGGATAAGGTCATAGCAACAGGCTGGTGAAGGAATACGAGGATATCTTCTAGACTTACTCAGCTTCAGTACTATTTCTTCTAGTAGTAGGAGCCAAAGCCAATGTCAAATAAATTCAACGCAAGTACTAGTTATACTTGCAAGCAAATACTTTACCATTTGTTAGGCTACATTGTGGCACTGTTCTAGTGTACTGTCACCTGCTATATTCTCGATCGTACCGTAACCGTTGTAATGCTACAGTAAGGACAAACCAGGTTTCGTTTTCTTTTTTTCCATAGGCATGCAACTGCCACTGTGTCACACCACTAGTACCACCGCAATGAGGAAATTTCACCCGCCCAGGATTGCCA